>NC_091355.1:4427043-4532043 GCF_038502225.1 Cherax quadricarinatus
ATGGGCCTGACGTAGATGGTGTACAGAGTCTTAAACGAATCCTTACTGAGGTATCGGAACGCTATCCGTAGGTTTGCCAGGCGCCCGTATGCTGCAGCAGTTATCTGATTGATGTGCGCCTCAGGAGATATGCTCGGTGTTATACTCACCCCCAGATCTTTTTCCTTGAGTGAGGTTTGCAGTCTTTGGCCATCTAAACTATATTGTGTCTGCGGTCTTCTTTGCCCTTCCCCAATCTTCATGAGTGTCTGTGTGTGTGTGTGTGTGTGTGTACTCACCTATTTGTACTCACCTATTTGTGGTTGCAGGGGTCGAGTCCTAGCTCCTGGCCCCGCCTCTTCACCGGTTGCTACTAGGCCCTCTCTCTCCCCGCTCCATGAGCTTTATCAAACCTCGTCTTAAAACTGTGTATGGTTCCTGCCTCCACTACGTCATTTTCTAGGCTATTCCACTGCCTTACAACTCTATGACTGAAGAAATACTTCCTACTATCTCTCTGACTCATTTGTGTCTTCAACTTCCAATTGTGGCCTCTTGTTTCTGTGTCCCCTCCCTGGAACATCCTGTCTTTGTCCACCTTGTCTATTCCACGCAGTATTTTATATGTCGTTATCATGTCTCCCCTGACCCTCCTGTCCTCCAGTGTGGTCAGGCCGATTTCCCTTAATCTTTCTTCATAGGACATTCCCCTTAGCTCTGGAACTAACCTTGTCGCAAACCTTTGTACTTTTGTGTGTGTGTGTGTGCGTGTGTGTGTGTGTGTGTGTGTGTGTGTGTGTGTGTGTGTGTGTGTGTGTGTGTGTGTGTGTGTGTGTGTGTGTGTGTGTGTGTGTGTGAGTGTGTGTGTGTGTGTGTGTGTGTGTGTGTGTGTACTCACCTAATTGTACTCACCTAATTGTGGTTGCAGGGGTCGAGACTCAGCTCCTGGCCCCGCCTCTTCACTGATCGCTACTGGGTCCTCTCTCTCTCTGCTTCCTGAGCTTTGTCATACCTCTTCTTAAAACTATGTATGGTTCCTGCCTCCACTACTTCACTTGCTAGGCTATTCCACTTGCTGACAACTCTATGACTGAAGAAATACTTCCTAACGTCCCTGTGACTCGTCTGAGTCTTCAGCTTCCAGTTGTGACCCCTTGTCCCTGTGTCCCCTCTCTGGAACATCCTATCTCTGTCCACCTTGTCTAATCCCAGCAGTATCTTGTATGTCGTTATCATGTCTCCCTTGACCCTTCTGTCCTCCAGTGTCGTCAGTCCGATTTCCCTTAACCTTTCCTCGTACGACATTCCCTTGAGCTCTGGGACTAGCCTTGTTGCAAACCTTTGTACTTTCTCTAACTTCTTGACGTGCTTGACCAGGTGTGGGTTCCAGACTGGTGCTGCATACTCCAGTATGGGCCTAACATACACAGTTTACCTGGAGTTTACCTGGAGAGAGTTCCGGGGGTCAACGCCCCCGCGGCCCGGTCTGTGACCAGGCCTCCTGGTGGATCAAAGCCTGATCAACCAGGCTGTTGCTGCTGGCTGCACGCAAACCAACGTACGAGCCACAGCCCGGCTGGTCAGGAACCGACTTTAGGTGCTTGTCCAGTGCCAGCTTGAAGACTGCCAGGGGTCTGTTGGTAATCCCCCTTATGTATGCTGGGAAGCAGTTGAACAGTCTGTGTACAGTGTCTTGAACGATTCCTTATTAAGGTATCGGAACGCTATTCTCAGGTTTGCCAGGCGCCCGTATGCTGCAGCAGTTATTTGGTTGATGTGTGCCTCCGGTGATGTGCTCGGTGTTATGGTCACCCCAAGGTCTTTCTCCCTGAGTGAGGTCTGTAGTTTTTGTCCACCTAGCCTATATTCTGTCTGCGGTCTTCTTTGCCCCTCCCCAATCTTCATGACTTTGCATTTGGCTGGATTGAATTCGAGAAGCCAGTTACTGGACCACATGTCCAGCCTGTCCAGGTCTCTTTGCAGTCCTGCCTCATCCTCGTCCGATTTAATTCTTCTCATCAACTTCACGTCATCTGCGAACAGGGACACTTCAGAGTCTATTCCTTCCATCATGTCGTTCACATATATCAAAAATAGCACTGGTCCTAGAACTGACCCCTGTGGGACCCCGCTCGTAACAGGCGCCCACTGTGATACCTCTTCACGTACCATGACTCGTTGCTGCCTCCCTGTCAGGTATTCCCTTTTCCATTGCAGTGCCCTCCCTTTTACATGCGCCTGATCCTCCAGCTTCTGCACTAATCTCTTGTGGGGAACTGTGTCAAAGGTCTTCCTGCAGTCTAGGAAACGCAATCTACCCACCCCTCTCTCTCGTGTCTTACTTCTGTTACCTTGTCATAAAACTCCAGGAGGTTTGTGATACAAGATTTGCCTTCCATGAACCCATGCTGGTTTTCATTTATAATCTTGTTCCTTTCCAGGTGTTCGACCACTCTCCTCCTGACAATCTTCTCCATGACTTTGCACACAATACATGTCAGAGACACAGGTCTGTAGTTTAGTGCCTCGTTTCTGTTTCCTTTCTTAAATATGGGGACTACATTAGCTGTCTTCCATTTCTCAGGTAGTTGCCCAGTTTCAAGGGATGTGTTGAAGATTGTGGTTAGAGGCACGCACAGCATCTCTGCTCCTTCTCTAAGGACCCATGGGGAGATGTTGTCCGGTCCCATCGCCTTTGAGGTGTCAAGGTCACTTAAGAGCTTCTTCACCTCCTCCTCAGTTGTTCGTATGTCATCCAACACTTGTTGGTATATTCCCTCTTGATGTCCCTTCTGTGCTGTCTTCCCACAGCCCTTCCTGTCTCTACTGTAAAAACTTCCTTAAATCTCCTGTTCAGCTCCTCACATACCTCCTGATCATTTCTTGTGAGTTCTCCACCTTCTGTCCTTAATCTGATCACCTGGTCTTTGACTGTTGTCTTCCTCCTGATGTGGCTATACAACAGTTTCGGGTCAGTCTTGATTCTCGATGCTATGTCATTTTCATACTGTCGCTGGGCCTCCCTCCTTACCTGTGCATACTCATTCCTGGCTCTGCGACTGGTCTCCCTATTTTCGTGTGTTCTCTGCCTTCTGTACTTTTTCCATTCTCTATTGCACTTTGTTTTTGCCTCCTTACACCGTCGGGTAAACCAGGGGCTCGTTCTGGTCTTCCCGTTGTTACTGTTGCCCTTGGGAATAAACCTTTCCACTGCCTCCTTGCATTTTGTTGTTACATATTCCATCATTTCATTTACTGGCTTTCCTGCCAGTTCTCTGTCCCACTGGACCTCCCGCAAGAAGTTCTTCAACCCTATGTAGTCCCCTCTTTTATAGTCGGGCTTTTCCCATTCAAGTCCTGTTATTCTCTCCACTTGCAGCTCTACTATGTATTCAAAGCGCAGAACCACGTGGTCGCTAGCTCCTAGGGGACTCTCATACTTGATGTCCTCAATGTCTGAGCTGCCCAGGGTGAACACAAGGTCCAATCTTGCTGGTTCATCCTCCCCTCTCACTCTGGTAGTGTCCTTAACATGTTGGTGCATGAGGTTTTCCAGCACCACGTCCAACATCCTGGCTCTCCATGTTTCGGGACTCCCATGTGGCTCCAGGTTTTCCCAGTCAATCTCCCTGTGGTTGAAATCCCCCATAACCAGCAACTTTGCTCTGCTGGAATGAGCTCTTCTTGCCACCTCAGCAAGTGTGGCCACCATTGCTCTGTTGCTCTCTTCATATTCCTCTCTTGGCCTCCTGCAGTTCTGTGGTGGATTATACATCACTGCAATGACCACTTTGTGTGTGTGTGTATGTGTGTGTGTGTGTGTGTGTGTGTGTGTGTGTGTGTGTGTGTGTGTGTGTGTGTGTGTGTGTGTGTGTGTGTGAGTGTGTGTGTGTGTGTGTGTGTGTGTGTGTGTGTGTGTGTGTGTATGTGTGTGTGTGTACTCAACTACATGTGGTTGCAGGAGTCGATTCACAACTCTTGGCCCCATATATATATATATATATATATATATATATATATATATATATATATATATATATATATATATATATATATATATATCCATGGTGAAGTGGAACAGAATTCTTCCTCCGTAAGCCATGCGTGTCGTAAGACGCGACTAAAATGCCGGGAGCAAGGGGCTAGTAACCCCTTCTCCTATATATATTACTAAATTTAAAGAGAGAAACTTTCGTTTTTCCTTTTGGGATACAAGACAACCACATTGGGAGTTGAATGATATCTCTAGGCCTTTCGTGTCGCAATCAGAACATCATCAGGAGCCTGCAGTGTTACAGAAATAAGTAGAAAGTCTAAGCAAATTAGTTCAGAGGAATATTCTAGCTAGAATGAGGTAGGAAGCCAGGCAGCCAGACACTTGGCACCGGTGTGTCTGGCTTCAACCTCATTCTAACTAGAACGTTCCCCTCAGCATATCATAAGGAGCTTGCAAGTTGCAACATTGCAAGCTCCTTATGATATGCTGATTACGACAAGAAAGGCCTGGAGCTATGTATTAAGGGTACAAAGATCTTGGAGAATCTAATGTATAAGTTTTGATGTATAGTGTGTATTTTGCGAGACGTATGAACAATCCACCTAGCTAACACCTGCTACCATTGTTAACCAGTAGAATATATATACTGCTAACTTGTATTTGAGTTAGTTAACTGTTGTGGTTGGTATCCTGAGGCAGGACTATGAGTCTTGTTATCCTGGTGGGCTACCATCAGGGCATAACCAAAATACCCTATTCTTCTTGTTTTTCTTTAGCCTGGTGTCTAAAGCTCTCACTTCACACTGCGAGGGTCCAGGTTCGATACCCAGCGAAGATACAAACATTGGGAGTGTTTCTTTACACCGGTTGTCTATGTTCACCCATCAGTAAAATGGGTACCTGGGTGTTAGTGGACTGGTGTGGGTCGCATCCTGGGGCAAAACTGACCTAATTTGCAAGAAATGCTCAGCATAACAAGCGACTTTCTATATAGTAGTATGTCACTGGTGTCAGCTATGGTCTTTATACCTTGTACATGTACTTGTAGAAATTAAAGAAGATATTTAAAATGAGCAACTTGAGGGTGAGCTGCTGTGGGGATGTGTCAGCGTCCTGGTGGACCTTAATTTGATTGCAGATTTTAGGTCCACTGTAGAAGTGAAGTCACAGTAGCTGTCAGCTCTGTCTGCTGGGAGAGGCTGTTGGTTGTTCCCACTTGGAGATCTCTGAGAGTTTAGACATCCATTGTGTGCACTGATGTTGAGATGTGAGGGATTGAGTGCACACTGCCTGTGGCACACCTGACAGTTTCCTAGTTGACGAATTCCACGGTGTTGACTGTCGTGGAAGTTCCTGGAAACCCGGAACATCTTGTGACATTATTACATTGTGATATTAACTAAAAAAAATTTTAGGCACTAGACATAACGCAAAAAAGTCCATAAAATAACACATTAAAATATACTCAATAAATAAAATCCGCGACATTTACGCAAATTTTTCCTTACTGCAGTAAAGACAAACAACAATAATTAAAAGAAATAAATAAGTATACACGTATCCCCCTTGGATGGCCGCCATCTTGAGCAGGTTAGAGTGATGTAAGTAACCTGGAGTTGTGCTCAGTTTTCTTGATCTCAGCGGCTTCCTGCTCCTTAAATGGCCCCCGGGCGCTCAGTTCTGGCCACTCTGAGGAGGTACAAGGTGGTAATATTCTTCCCCCTGGTGACGGTGACCGCCATTGGAGCAGACTTGTGGAGCACCTACAAGTGGAAGAGAGAGGGAGGAGGGACCCGGCCAGCGCCATCATAAACTACCTTATTTTATCCTGTCTTAGGTAAAAAGACACAAGTGCAACTAATGTAACGTTTTATTGTGGCAACGTTTCGCTCACCAAGAGCTTTGTCAGGCTTGACAAAGCTTTTGAAGAGCGAAACGTTGCCACAATAAAATGTCACATTAGTTGCACTTATGTCCTTTTTCCTAATATATTGTTGGTATTTCTACCAATATTATTACCATTTTATTGTAGGTTATTAAGACCCTGGTGGGTTTAGCGCTTAGTTTTTATTATAATTGTAATTAATCTAGGTTGATAAATGACGTGTATGTCTGCAGGTTTATTTTTAAGTGTTCACCTTTAAAAGGGAACTTGTCTTGATGCCTTTGAAGGGCTCTTGATCCAGGTAAATGGTGTACTCCACTTAGCACCTTGATGCCAGTGAAGGGGATTATCTTTTATTCTCAAGGTGATTTATGACCACCTTAAGGGTTTAGTGCTTCCTCGTAACCACGATAATGTTTGTCGAGACGCAAGTTAGTCGAACCATCGATCTTCTTGAAAATACTTTCTTGTTCCTTAGTATATTTTTGTGAATGTAGCTTGGTATACAAATTTTTAATATTGTATCAAAACTAACTATAAAACATTATCTCAATTGAAGGATCTAGGTTCAGTTGCAGTACGAGTATTAACAAGATATTAACGAGAGTTTAGAGTTGTTTTCCAAACATTTCTAAAGGACACCAGTGGAAAGAGGTCACTCTTGACTTTTTTCGGTTAACCTAAGTTCTTTACACATACGCTGTTATGTATGATTATGTAACTGTATTCGTGTATTCCTGAATAAACATACTAACATTGTACCCTTCAAAGGGAAGGACAGTGAGAGGATGGAGAAACCTGTGCCTTGATGCTGGTGAGAGGTCCTTGATAAAAGGAATTGAGCTACATTCCCAGATTTCCTTCCATTTCCAGGGTGTGTATGATCCTCGTAGACCTTGTGCTTCACCATGAATGCACAGGCTCGTATCTTGTTTTTAAATGAATCTATATTAATATTGTTAATTCTTTTTTCAGTACCAGCATGACCTTCTTTGCACATGTGAAGCTCGATCCCCGCTTCTTTTTGAAGCTGTCGGTACCACTTTTAGGTTTCTGCTTTGGAGCCTATCTTGATCGTATTGAGACTGAAAGACTTACCATGTTCAGGTATAATAAGGGTGGTTGTGAAATTTATTTGAGAATGTTGCTTAATGAAATTAAGCTGAATTTTAAAAAAATTTTTTTTTAAAAATTGTCAGACATAACCTAATGTAGAGCTGCTTCTTAAATGTGTTCTCAATTTCTACATGTGGTATATTTATCAGTGCTGTGCATATGTATTTTGGACGGGTGGAAGTGCTGGTTTATAACAATAATTCATACTCTTTTACAGGGACAAATCGGCATTATATGGGCGGGTTCTGGCAGAAGGGGAGAAGCCCTCATGGCCTTAGCAACCTCGCACCATCTCATAAAACTGATTGTAAATTATTCTTCTATGTGGATTAAGATGCATAATTAGCTCCTCAAAATGTACAGTACTGTGTAAGTATTTCTGAATAAATTATGAAATAATATTCTCTTTTTAAAACCTATAATTTTTTGGGTGATGGCTGCTGAATGAAGTACAGTATGTTATACAGGTGTGACCTGCTTATACAACAGGTCAGGTTCCTGGCTACTGCTGTATAGTAAAACATAATTATTTTTCACTTTCAAATGCATGTAAAAGCCTGATAACATGTTTACAGTATCATATATTAAGTGAGGCCTAAAAAAATGAATATACACTACATGCATTACTTACCTTAAAATATTTTTGTCCTTATCTTATAGTGAGTGATGAATATATTTATTGTAGGAAGTCTAAATATATGGAGAATGGGTATACGTAATTGAAAAACTTCTGCATAAGTGAAATGCTGTAAAGCAGGGGGCCCTCCCTTGTAGGGGGATTGCTTTCTTAAAATATATATATAATACATACTTGAAATATTAAAGTGGATACGATTTACTTTCTTAAGGCTTTACCCTACAGATTTACTGCTTCTCAAAAAATATATGCAGAGTCCATTCAAGGAGGGTACCATAAAGTTAAGGGCTGTTGATCCAAGGAATTGAAGCTACCCTCCACTTCCTTGGCTCAAACTTGCCCACCTCCAGTTCCCCGACAACTTTGGAAACTGGCGATTATTTCTCATGAACTATCTTTAAATAAATTATCGGATAAGCCAAGTAATACAGACAACAAGAGATCCAGTTGACACAGCTGGAATGCTCACACTACTGGCTGTCTCCTGCTGTATCTTCTGCTTCTCTCTCCTGCTTGTTATATACACAGGTGTATGTCTGTGTGTATACATTTAGAGTTTACTATAATTCCTATTTTATGGACTAAAGTATTCTTGACTGGTGGTGGATAGATGACTTGTAACCTTAATGACCATTGTGTAGTCAATAGGCTTTCAACATCATTAATGTATTTTCATCTGCTTCTGCATCTTCCAAGTTAAAGCTCTTAATTTAAGGCCCTTCAAGGGAGATTCCGTGATATTGGTGAAGGCTCTTGATCCAAGGAATTGGACTTTGGGTTGTACCTGATTGCCTCCCATGCTGTATACCTCTACAGGTTTACCACTTTCCCTTTAATTATTTTGATCCAAGGAATTAAAGCTGCCCTCCTTTTTCTTAAACCCAATTACCTCAATTCCAAGGCACTATAAGATGCTTATGGGTTAGCAATTCCCTTTGAAAATAAACGTGAACCCTGACAATTCGTGCTTCTCATAGTATTTTTTATCCACATCCTCATAATGTGCATGACCACTGTTCCAGATTTTTGTAGGTTATGTTAGGTAAGGTATGTCAGGAAACAGGACAAGTGTTTCCTGATGCAGGTCTTAGTCATATAATGACCCGTAGCTGGAGCTTTTGGTCATCCAACTGTAGCCTTCTGCTGGCTGACCCCTTCACCCCTTTAAAAATATGGTTATGATTATAGCTATTAAGTAATTTTGAATTCCTGTATTTGCATCATTTACTGAAACTTAACCTCAGCAGACCTGTATGGGATTAGCATTAAAATAATTATTAGTAGTACAGCCTCTCCTCACTTAATGATGGAGTTCAGTTCCTAAGACCATGTCATTAAACGAATTCGTCGCTAAATGAGGAGGATATTATAATGGTAGTGGGTTTGTGTTAACCATCTTTGATATTGTTTTAAAGTCACCTCTGCATCATTTATAACATTTCTGGTATATTTTTAAATGTCTATACAGTAGTATACTTTATATTGAAATAAACAGAATAGAGGAAATCAACTCTAATATATATTATTTAGGTATAAATACTGGTCAGAGAGCCGGTCGTAAGTCCAAGGCGTTGGTAAACGAGTATATCGCTAAGTGAGGAGAGGCTGTAGAGGGTTCAACTGTAATGTTATTTGTGCATCAGTTTACTTCTTTTCTTTCAGTGGCTTCTTCCCATTCTCAAAATTCCCTTTCAAAGGTGACGAAGTGTCTAGATGCCAGTGAAGGGGTCTTGATACGAGAAATTAAAGCTGTCATCTCCTTAGAACAAACTTGATTATCTCCCATTCCCCAGGTGCTGTATGACCCATACAGGTTTAATGCTTCCCTCTGAGTGTAAAAATTGGAAATACACTAAACTGGTAATTGAAGTGAAAGTTCAGCCATGTATCCTCCCATGATGTTACTGTTTTAGCAAAATTGGCTTGTCAGTCATGACTGTTCATGGATAACTGAAGACTCTTTTGGCAGTACTGTACAGAATGCATTTCATGTGATAACTTCTACTATGAAAATGGAATGTCAGGCACCATTCTTTCTACAGGTGGTGCCCTAATGCTGGTAAAGGGCCCCTGATCAAAAGAACCAGACCTACCCTCCCTTTCCTTGGATTGAATTTGATTGTCTCCCATTCCTGCTACTGTGTAACCATTAGGTTTAGTGCTCTCATGAATGTAAATCTGTAGTGGAGGGAAGGTGGGCAGGGGTCATCCTAGGAAAGGTTGGAGGGAGGGGGTACAGGTGGTTTTCTGTGTGAGGGACTCAGACTTCCAGCAAGTGTGCATGAGCATGTTAGATAGGAATGAGTGGAGGCAAATGGATTTTATTATGATGTATTCTTGGAGTCTGAGCAAAGTAACATTTATGAAGGGATTCGGGTAAACCAGTTAGCTGGACTCGAGTCCTGGAGTTGGGAAGTACAGTGCTTGCACTCTGAAGGAGGGTGTGGAGATATCTTGCTGTTGTTAAACTGTTGTGTATATCTGGAGAGGGTTTTGGGGGTTAATGCCCCCACGACCTGGTCAAAGAAGTGGGGGCATCAGTGCACCTCCCTTAAGGGAGGTGCACTGGTGAATTCAAAAATATTTAATAAGTAAACACTTGCCAATACAAATTTTATTTAGGCATACAAGAGGAATTCCGTGTTAGAATGGTGTACACTGGGTTTCCGACGGTGTGAGAGATTATCTATCGCCTTTTTAATTACATCATCGGTTTTTCATTGCTTTTTTCATTTGTAACTCGATGGCTTTTTTCATGCTTGAAGAGTGACTGTTGGCAATTAGCTGGAGGCTTTCATAATCCTGTATATATTGTCCCATCTTCTTGATCACAAATAAAAGGCACTGACCAAATTTGATAAAAGTCTTATATTTGTCTGCAGTTTTGTTCAAAAATGCAAGGACAGCTGTGTGTGCCGTAGAAGCTTGATGATCAGCATTTTCACACAGCAGCTGAAAGATCTGTACGTCAACATCGCTCACTGATTCACGAGAAGACAAAGCACTGCAAACAAAATAACATGAATAATATTAGTGTTGAGCAGGTATAACACGCATTAAATTATGAGACTTAAGTAATTAATTACTCAGAAGAATAATATAAAAATTAGCATTTCCTATGTTGAATATCGAAGGGTAATGGAAATTCCTGGAGGAAAAAATATCGGTGACATGATATAATAATAATAATATCTTTATTTCTACAAGTACATGTACAAGGTATACAGGCCTAGCTGACATGAATGACATGCTACTATATAGAAAGCCGCTTGTTTTGCAGAGCATTTTGGGCAAATTAGGTCAGTTTTATCCCAAGATGTGACCCACACCAGTCGACTAACACCCAGGTACCCATTTTACTGATGGGGAACATACACAATTGGTGTAAGGAAACACGCTCAATGTTTCTACCCTCACCAAGAATCAAACCCAGACCCTCGCCGTGTGAAGCAAGAGCTTTAGCCACCAGGCCACAGGGCTTTATGTAGGAAACTTCCATATTCACTGCCAGTGATACGTGATACAATTAAGACAGGTTCCTCATTACACTTTGACTCCCATGACAGGCACAGTATGCAAAATAAAGTAAGATACCTGTATATACAAGTGGAGGTATATTCAGCTCTAAAATTTTTTACAAACTGACAACTAACAAAATACTGAATGCACAAGATACATACATACTAGGTAACCAAATAGCTGGCATGCTGTATACTACCATGGCTTGGTGGGGAAAACCTTGGCTGCTTCAACATCACCATTTGCAGCCTTGCTAGTCCTTTGAATTTTACATCTAGCAAACCACCCTCAACCAGTTAGAATATTATTATAATCAAAACAAAGCACTAAAACCACAAAACAATTAGAATAGAACTTGCAAACAGGCTGTATGGAACTCCTTAACCTCTCTTGAATTACCAAGTATTCACAGAAGTGTTGCATCATTCTGTAACTCAATCCAAACACTGTTTTTCATATTCTCAATTAAGTTACTATCACTGAATATAATCTAGTGGCAGTTATGTACATTTGTAGCTTAAGCAGTACTGGCCTTAAATTTGGCCTTTTGCCAATGTATACTACGAGTACACACACTAAGAGTGAGACTAAGGGCAATTTGTGATACCATCCATTTTTTGACAAGCTTCAAAATGCTGTACAATAAATTTTGTCTGAAATAATGATATTCCCTTAGTCTTTGTACCACTGTATTTCTTATCACTTGGTAGCATTTTAGTTGAGGTAAAAATGTAAAAAAACATTTTAAGTTGGGCAGAAATTAGCAAGAATGAGCTGTGAGGCCAGTCTACAACTAATAATGCAGCTTTTACAACAAAGAATCATAGGTTCAGTGTATAACATTTTATTCCAAAAGCATGCAAGTGCAGAGAGTTCATCTTTGCCTCTTAGTGAGATGGCAGACATAATTATAAAATATGGTAAAAATAAAAAATGATCCTAGTCTGAACAAACTCTGCCCTAATGTATCACCTATGGTAGGTAGTGCAAATCTACACTAACCAATATTTCAGTGAATGGGAGTTTCCTTTATGTAAACCTAAGCAATATTCCAATGACTTGTTTTAATGTAGTATTGTAATCTATTACTATGAAATCATAAAAACTGTACGAGTTAAGTTATAAATAGGCAACTTAAATTTACAATATATAAGTGATCCGGTACCTTAGCATCTGTGTTATATGTTGAGTTGAAAATGCAGACACGAGGCGTGCCAGGACATCTCGGTGTTGTTCTTCAGTTTTAGGGCAATGCTGCAGAAGAGGCACCAAAATGTGGGTCACACTCACATCAGTGTGCCATTCTAAAAATTCTAACAAGGCATCAACATTTGGTTTGGAGAGCTTGCTAGATAGGTGGTACAGCTGGAAGTAGATAAAAATATTATTTATGGCCAATTCAAATTTTGTTAATCTATACATTTTTTTTAAGACTAAGTAATGTACAGATACTACATACTATGTCTGGGCAAAATTGAGTATAGCCGCTAGGATACTGTTATCTGTGTATGTGATAAGATTAGTTGTCTGTTTCTTAAATCTGAATTATTTGTATTTGTGCATTATAATTTTAATTTTTCATGCTACATTTTTATTCCAGTCACAGTTTGGTGATTTTTTTCTTCAGGGAAAGCAAAAATAATGGTGGAGTTGATGTTTATACAAAATACCTTATTCAAAAATACTGTACAGGTTTCTAATTGCTTTAAGTGGGTTTACTATTTGCAAATTTGCTATTATGCAGTGTTTCATTTGTACTGGTAATGTTGTATGTGCAATACATAACTGTCATAGTGATCAGTGCAGCTTGCAAAACATATGGAATATTCTTATTAGGAGAAATTAAATTAGTGGCCTAACTAAAGAGGGCAGTGTGGGGGTATTTTGGTTTAATGAAGGAAAAGAAGGGAAGTTCCAATTTCTCCAATTAAGAGCCCTTCACCACAGCAAGGAGCACCTTTAAGAGATGTTGAAGTGTCAGCATGTACAGATATTTCTCACAAAATGCCACTATAAGTAGGGAAATTGTGTTATTTAGAAAAAATACTGTATTTAGAATTTTTTTTGACATAAATGATAAAGAGCTACATCAACCATTCAATTTAGTTAAATACAGTACACATCTGGATCTAAATGATGTATATATTGCAAACATTGAAGAAAAGACACATGTAGCAGAACAAGTTGACTTGATAAGTCTCTACATGGAACAAAACTGTCTAAACAACTTGTTCAATCTCTTTTCTTCACAGTACAGTAGCCTGGGTAATCAAAGATGAATAAAAAATTTCTTTGACCTTAATTTTATGGGACTATAATTTTTTCTTTGTAAGAAAAACTGTAGAGTACAGTACAGTATCCAGTTCTTATACTGTTTAATTTATTATATAGTAATCAAGTTTTTTAACAGATAGGGCTAAAATTATAATTCTGTGCATTAACATAAATATTAACATAATATATGGTACCTTTGGTAATATAAAAAGTGTTCCAACAATAGCTGCTACTGCATCATCTGAGTTTTCATTCTTCTTACAAACATTAAACAATACTGCATCACTTATTACTGGAGCACTGCTGTTACACACACTGAGAGGTTCTACCGATTTATAGAGCTCGGTATTAACCTTTTCTGAATTATTCAGAGCATTTAAAATACTATTTTGCATTATCTGAACATCAGGTATCATGGATGACTTGAGCTCTTCCACATGTGAAGTTTTCACAGGCATGGTATGGCTAGTATCTAATTTAATCTTCTTAGGAGTCTGGTTTTCATCTATCTGCGCATCTTGCTCTGTATTCATCTCATGGAGTCTCATTTCCGCATGCTTACACTCAAACACACCAGGACTCTGGCGAAATTTTTTGCACAACTCTTCAAAGGTTTTCTTGTTCTTTTCACTTACATTATAATCCTCCCACATGATTATGTCTCATTCATTCCTTAACAAAAGTTAAGTAGCACTGCATGCCACAGAATTGGCAAATGAAAATTTCTTTTCTTTTCCTGAGTAAACAACAGTAATAATTATTTCATAATTTTATTCATCACAAAATATGTAAGTGTTATTTTGAAATAAAAAAAAAACTTACACCTGGGTCAAATTACATATGGTGAATTTATTATTTATACAAGTACTGTACAGGCATCTTGCTTTATGCAGTGGAAGTGTTTGAGGTCCGTGGCAGCTGTACCATAGGTATGCTCACTCAGGACATTAACCTGTAAATGGTCCAAACGTATATATACGTTTTTTCAACATTTGAAAGTATGTAAAAAAAAAGTAGATCTTCTTTTTGTTTTTTTTACATTTGAAAATGTGTAAAAAAACTTTGATCTACTTTTTTTTGTTATATTTGAAAATATGTCCTGTCTAAGGGCAATGTGTGGTGTAAATATTATGCAGAAAATTCGGAGTGTGGAAATTAGGAGAAGGTGTGGAGTTAATAAAAGCATTAGTCAGAGGGCAGAAGAGGGGTTGTTGAGGTGGTTTGGTCATTTAGAGAGAATGGATCAAAGTAGAATGACATGGAAAGCATATAAATCTATAGGGGAAGGAAAGAGGGGTAGGGGTCGTCCTCGAAAGGGTTGGAAAGAGGGGGTAAAGGAGGTTTTGTGGGTAAGGGGCTTGGACTTCCAGCAAGCGTGCGTGAGCGTGTTAGATAGGAGTGAATGGAGATGAATGATACTTGGGACCTGACGATCTGTTGGAGTGTGAGCAGGGTAATATTTAGTGAAGGGATTCAGGGAAACCGGTTATTTTCATATAGTCGGACTTGAGTCCTGGAAATGGGAAGTACAATGCCTGCACTTTAAAGGAGGGGTTTGGGATATTGGCAGTTTGGAGGGATATGTTGTGTATCTTTATATGTGTATGCTTCTAGACTGCTGTATTCTGAGCACCTCTGCAAAAACAGTGATAATGTGTGAGTGTGGTGAAAGTGTTGAATGATGATGAAAGTATTTTCTTTTTGGGGATTTTCTTTCTTTTTTGGGTCACCCTGCCTCGGTGGGAGACGACCGACTTGTTGAAAAAAAAAAAATGTAGAAAAAACGTAGATCTACTTTTGTAGCACTACACATGTGAATGTAGATCTGCTTGGACCGTTTAAGGGTTAATATTAAATTTTGCATAATAAAAATCTTTAGCATGTATTATTTACTGTGACAAATGCAAACAATGAATGTATATCACACACGTGTTATTACTGATAGAAACAGGACATTGCAGAAGGCAAAATTTACATATAACAAACGTACATGAAGAAAGGCATTCCTGTACATGGATGATGAGGTACAAAAAAAAGCATTTTTATATTAATTAAAGGGAAGTGCTAAACCCACATGGTTCATATTGTGTCTGGGAAACTGGAGGCCTTGAGGTTTGATCTAAGGGGGGGGGGAATCCAGTTCCTTAATCCAGTTCCTTGGATCAAGAGCCCTTCACTGACATCAAGGTGCTTTCCTTGAGTGAAGCACAATTAAAGGTAGTAAGAACTACTAAACAGTTTTATTATTATTATTATTACTGCTATCAAAACTAAGCGCTAAACCCAACGAAATATTCAAGGCTGAAGATAATGCACAGTTGTATTAGCCATGGGAAGTATTAAACCTGTATGGGTCATACACATTCTGGGAAAATGAGGTATAGTCAGGTTTGATCCAAGGAAGGGAAGACAAGCCCAGTTCCTTGGAACAAAAGCCCTTCAATAGCATCGAGAGACCGTCCTGGAGGGTTCATGATCATGCAGCACTTCAGGACTGGGAGGCAGCAATCAGGTTTGATCCGAGGAAGAGGAGAGTGGTTCTAATTCTTTGGATCAAGGGCCCTTCACTAGCATCAAGGTGAAGAGGAGAAAATTCGCTTCAAAAAATTCTGGGGAAATGTCTCACTTATACTGGCTCGTTAAACCTTTAAAAACTGTTTATAATATATATATTAATACGGCTTAATATTCTTAAAATCTAAATAAAAAAAGGATGCCCTTCAATACGTCTTATAAAAGGTATTATTCTTATACTATTATATAATTTATACCTTTGGATTTACTCAATATTTAAATAAATTTTCATCATTATTTGAGTTGGATTTAAGTGAACAAAACAAAAACAAATTAACTATTTACGTTCTTGACTTCTATTCATTCTTTTATATATATAATATTTACATATTCATTAAAATATTATCGTAAATTACTTCACTACTAATACGCACATTTTAAAAATACTCTTTACTTTATATAATTACTTATTTAATGTGGCAATAATAATAATAAAAAATTATTTTTAGAATAATTTTTAAACTAAAAGTCTCAATATTTACACTTGTGCTGTCAGTTTCAGACGTTTTCATATATACTGTAAATTACCTACCAAATTTTTTAAGGTACAGCTACACATAAATACACATGCATGAATTATCATACACAGCAACATGTATGTAGATTACCTGGGATAACCCAATAAAGTCAGGGTGACTTACTTCCATTGGGGTCTTTTTAATACCCTATTATTATACTATAAAGGGGATATATTCTTAAGTTTGCCTGAAATGCTCTGCATATGAAGAGGCTCTTGGTATGTACACCCAGTTGTTATACTCCTTTGTACAAACATGTATTATGCTAAATAAAAATTATTATTATTAATATTATTATTATTGTTATTATTATTAATTAGTTCTCTGAGCGACTGCCCCTCAAGGGAGGTTCCTTGATGCTGGTGAGGGGCTCTTGATCTAGGGAATTGGATCTGTGTTCCAGTTCTCTGAATTGAGCCTGAATGCCTTCCAATCCCCCCACATGCGCTGTATATTCCTACGGGTTTAACGCTCCAGCATGATTATAATCTGAGCAACTGGTCTGGCCGCCATACATCTGCTTTACGTAGGGCTTTAAAGAGCCTGTTGTTGTTGACTTAAATGGAGGCCCATACGGGTGTGTGGCTCTGCTGGTGTTTGGACAAGGAAGTTCACCTCACCTAATTGGATAATTATTATTATTATTGGATAATTATTATTATTTTCTTCATAATTCCTGTTTCACATAAAAGAAGGATATTTTTTTTCTCCTGAGCATTAATGATCCTTAACAACCACAACATCAACTCTGCCTCAGTATATCAAAATTTTGACTTTTTTTTTTATCATATATTACGTTAAGGAAGCTGTAAGTCAGCCACAAGTAACCAGAAGACATGTTTGCTGTCATCTATATCTAAAACTCTTCATCATGGCGCATAAATTTCGGTCATTGATATCAAATAAGGTAAAGAGTTCGCTGCTGAAACTGATTTTTGTCTCTAGAAACTACAGGGCTCTTGTTCCAGGGAACTGGATCTGTGCTCTAGTTCCCTGAATTGAGACTGAATGTCTTCCGTCCCCCCACCACAGGTACTGTGTAACCCCCTACGGGTTTAGCGCTCCCTCATAATCCAGAAAGTACAGTCTTGAGTCTGTCAATATAATAACCTTCAAGGAAGGCTCTCGATCCGGGGAATTGGAGCTACCAGCCACTTTGTCCCCTCGAGGGAGACTTCTTAATGCTGATGAGGGGCTCTTGATCCAAGGAGCAGCGCTGTGTGACCCTTACAGGTTTAATGCCTGGTTATGATAATAATAATAATAATAATAATAGAACCAAGGAACTGGACTCCTATGGGTTTAGTGCTTTCCCCTTGATTAAAATAAATATGCATAAAGAAAGCAAGTTTTTTAATCTGTTCTCCCCTCAAGGAAGGTTCCTTGATGTTGGTGAGGGGCTCTTGATTTAGGGAATTGGATATGTGCTCCAGTTCCCCGAATTAAGCCTGAATGCCTTCCACATCCCCCTCCCAAGGCGCTGTATAATCCTCCGGGTTTAGCGCTTCCCCCTTGATTATAATAATAATAATTTAATCTGTTCTATATAGCTGTAAACCGTGCTGTATGACCTTTATGGGTTTAGCGCATACTTATTTATTATATTGCTGTAACGTATATAAAAAATAAATTGTGGTAGATGGGAGAGACTAAACGATCTTCATTGCATATTTATTGTACAGTAAATCAACATTTTGGTGATAAATCTGTCACCATTATCAGCAAATTGTATTCTGCAATATAATATAATGTAAAGGAAATCAAGGACCCCAATGGAAATACATAAGTCACTTTGTCTGGCTTATTTTTGGTGTTATCCTGGGTAATCTACACATATGTTACTATGTATGATAATATGTAACTGTATTTATGTGTACCTGTACTTAAATAAACGTTCTTAGGATATTTTGGTGTTATCCTGGGTAATCTACACATATGTTACTATGTATGATAATATGTAACTGTATTTATGTGTACCTGTACTTAAATAAACGTACTTAGGATATAGTAGAAAATACAATGATGCATTAGTATAAGAAAAAATAAAGCATAAACAAGCCAGTAATAATGTAGAATTACCGATAAAATGGTAGGGTAAAGTACACAGAGGCAACTAATGTGACATTTTATTGTGGCAATATTTCGCTCTCCTGGAACTTTGACAAAGCTCATAATGTAATGTGATTACAGGTCGAGCATCACTATTCCGGTATCGCTGAGACATCATTTCCTGTACTATTTTCATGGTAAGTCACAGGAAACTGTGCCATACCTTTGAAAGCCCTCGGATGTAAACCTTTACCGATGATGCTAGCCGAAATTAGTGCCGGATTTGTGATTGTCAGCTCAGTGATGGCTGACCTATTTAAAATAAGTGTAGTCAAATTGCTTAAAATTTTGTTAATATGACTGCTTTCTTTAATTAAATTATGAATATAACTTTACTTGACAGATTATACAGGCCTTGAGTGGTTTTCCAATTGGAGGTAGAGGTCTGAAACCAGCGTTGCTTATTCCTTGTGTTCAGGTTTGTCGTTAATGTTCAGTTAAGCATCTTCTCTATAGTCATTCAACATTCGTCCTCATTTCAGTGAATAAATCTATTATCTATTGACTAAAATGTATATAAGTTTTTTACTTGCTAAAATATTTATTTTAGGATTAGATAAATGTATTTTAAATATTTTTACTCTTTCAAGTTGGATCCGAAGACTGGTCCAGAGCCTGAGTTTCAAGTATCCTTAAGGGCTCTTCAGAGACAAGGCCTTATAAGCACAAGTGGTTTAAGTGATCAGTGAGTATTGTAGGTGTTTTCTACATTAAAGGTAATATAAACTAAGGAACACTCAAAATTTTGAAAAATTTGTAGATCATTTAGGGCTTGGATCATATGCTAAGAGTCTTGCATACTTCCACAGAATTTCATTTTTCCACTTATTCTTATTCTATCCAAATGATGGATCCTTAGCAGTTCTGAAAAGTTTTGCCAACCATCTAATTTCTAGAGGATGTTTTGACATTTAATTTCATATGACTGGTGAAGTTTTGTCAACGTATATTATACATACATAGGTTTAAATACTGTGTATAACTCATGGAAGAGATGAGATTTGAACCCACATGGCTTGCAGTTAGCACACTTCTCTGTTAGTTTTATTACTGGGTTGTCATGGGATTGAATCCCACCCATTCTGTTAATTATTTACATGTTATTACAATTTTGTGAGTTATATATTGTACGTGTTCTATATACAGTACTATACACTTCTTATTTTTAGTGATGAAAGTGTTAATTCGTTTTTGGGTCACCCTGCCTCGGTGGGAAACTGTTGATGTGTTAAAAAACATATGTACTACAGTATTTTACCATTTTTTTTTTTTGGCAGGAAGGACTTGATCCGCTATGGGTCAGCATTAGTACAGAAATTTGACACAGATCCCACAATCCCAGGTGTCCACCTTGTTCAAGACAATAAAGATGTGAGATTAAACTTCAAAGGTAAACAGAAGTGTTACTCACTTGTACTTTACAAAGCTTTTGGATTTCACTACAGACTTGACACAGGAAGCAAGTGATTAGCTGCCTTCCTGTTGCTGTGAAGTAATCATTACTGTTGAGGCTATATTTTGAAGCTTTAAAATGTACTCACGAAATCGTGATATCAAACAAACCATACCATGGGCTTATGCGCTGGCCTGGAGTTTAAAGACTCACTCGCCACAAGTTCAGTCTCCTCCCGTGGTATAGTTTCTTGAAAATGTAGTTTTGTTTCCCATTTTATTTTTAACGATATTTTAAGGAACGTCTGATTCATGTCCTCTTTGATTAAGTAAGTTTCTCTTACCCTACTGATGTCCTTCCCTAACCACTGCCCTACCATGTACTACTGAATGCTTCTTATGGGTTTAGTTCTTTTTGTGAACATAATGACAATTTCTCCCTATCTTGCCCTTCAAGGAAGAGAGAGAGAGAGAGGGGGGGGGGAAGTGCCTTGATGGTGAAGGGCTCTTGATTCAAGGAACTGGAGATACTCTTCCCCTCCTTGAATCAAACCTGATTGCTTTTCATCCCCCAGGTGCTGTAATATGACCCCTATAGATTTAGTGCTTTCCCCATGAATATAGTACTGAACCTATAGTAATAATAGTAGTACAGTTCTAGTAGTAAATACTAATAATAATCCTGTCTTGTTGCTATTTTCACTACCAGTTTGTCTAGTTCATGGCCGTCTCCTTAGTCCTCACATCATAGGATGTGAGGACTAAGGAGATGGAAAATACAGTACTGTGCTATAAAACAGAGTAAAATAATTGACTGAGGAAGCATGTAAGGTCAGCTGTTTGCATACACACCGATTATTAATGTTTATAATTTTTTTGTTTGCATCCACTATTAACTTCTTTCATGATGACATGTCTTCATGAGTGAGGAATTAGTGTCTACAGGATCATTATGATGCATGGATGCCACCAAGTTGTCATTATTCATTATTATTGTCAACAGAAAAGGGGGAAACGAGTGAGATATGAGTTATTCTTCTCTCTATAAAAATGCTAAAACCATCTTGTATATACTGTACTCCAAATTACCAGCTGCCACACTATGCTATTCAATCTCTCCTCACTTAATGACAGAGTTCCATTCCTAAGACCACATCATTAAATGAATTCGCCGCTAAGTGAGGAGCATACAGTGGACCCCCGGTTAACGAACTTTTTTCATTCCAGTAGTATGTTCAGGTGCCAGTACTGACCGAATTTTTTCCCATAAGGAATATTGTGAAGTAGATTAGTCCATTTCAGACCCCCAAACATACACGTACAAACGCACTTACATAAATACACTTACATAATTGGTCGCATTTGGAGGTGATCGTTAAGCGGGGGTCCACTGTACTATAATAGTAGTGAGTTTGTGTCAGCCATCTTTGGTATTGTTTTAATGTCACTTTTGCACCATTTATAACATTTCTGGTATATTTTTCAATGTTTCTGCAGTATTGTAATGTATATTAAAATAAACAGAATAGAGGAAATCAGCTCTAATATGCATTATTTAGGTACAAATACTGGTCAGAGAGCCCGTCGTAAGTCCAAGGCATCAGTAAATGAGTATGTTGCTAAATGAGGAGAGGCTGTATTACAAAAAACTCTGTAAAAGAATGGTAGCATTCTCAGTACAGCATTCATGCTGTAGTCTTGAAAAATTCGCAAATATAGTATGTCAGCTTCTTGAGAAAATAGCAAAGACTCCTTGAAAAGATATCAAATAGCGTATGCAGCTTTCTCCATTAGATAATTTACATGGTTTGCAGAAACTTTGAGAATTGGTCAGCTGGTGTGGGTTGTATCCTGGGGGACAGGACTAAAGAAACTCAATGGGAATAAGACAGACAGTAACACTGACTTTCTTGGGTTAGCCTAGGTGACTAACCCTCTTGGTTAAAAGTCCAAACAAATTTTAACCTTAAGGTTAAAATTGGTGTATGTGCTGGATTCTATAAAAATGAACCATTATAGTGATCCTTTAATGTTCAGGTTACTCAGGTCATATTTTTCTACATGTATTAAGTTTTCTATTTCTTATTCTCAGTAAACTACAGCCAGCTAGCATCAGAAGTGGTGAGGATAACCACACACAAACCTGCCTCCTTTTGGCAATGCAGTGCATTAGTGACACTCTTGCCACATCAAAATGTGGTTGTAGAGTACAGGTTAGTTTAGCTTTTTATATAATGACATTGAATAAAAACAACAAAAAGAAAAAAAGATATATTGGGTTACATGGCTGATGAATGTCACAAATAAATTACAGTAGAGACTAACATATAATTTAATTCACATGAATTCTGGAGATTTGTCCTGGTTGAGTTAAAAAGCACAGTTTGTCATGAAAATTATGAAAAAATATCTTTACGACTTTACAACCTTATCATTCTAGTTATATTAGGAGAATATACAATTTGCATCTTGATTATGGCTTATTTTTCCTGTCTTAAAATCTGTTTTATGGCTATAAAGCTGATTTTCTTTGGCTCTCGTGTATAAACTCATTATGACGTAGCATTAATATTTCCTGTAATAAAAGTCCGCTCAGATTCAGATGCATCTTCTTGTTTCAGCTCACCCAATATTGCCAAGCCGTTTCATGTTGGCCACCTTCGATCTACCATTATTGGAAACTTCATTGCTAACCTTCACGTCGCTCTTGGCCACAATGTCACTCGCATCAACTACCTGGGTGACTGGGGTACGCAGTTTGGGATCCTGAAATATGGGTAAGGTTGATGGAATTTTGATTTACAGTACATAGTATTGGCACACCTCTGGCAAGGCAGTGATGGAGCAAGTAATTATGAAAGTGTTTCTTCTTTTTCAGGTCATCCTGCCTTGGAGGGAAATGGCTGATATGTTAAAAGCATATAACATACATAATGTTATTTCTTCCTTTGTTTTAGTGTACTGTAATATATAAGAATGCTTTACCAAAGGAATCCATGTTTCATTCACAATTATTATTATAATCATAACTAAATGGCTGTTTGGAGTGACATCTAAACTATCATATCTGGGTGCCTCTGCAAAGAAAGTGTGAATGATGGTGAAAGTGTTGAATAATGGTGAAAGTGTTTATTTCTCTTTTGGGTCACCCTGCCTTGGTGGGAGATGGCCTAAGTGCTAAACCCATAATGGTCAAACAGTGCTGCACCATTCACAGTTAACCCACAATTTGGAAAAAGAACCTTAGATACAAATACAAATAATTTATTTCTTTTCTACAGTATACAGGTAATGTAGTTTACCTGTAATACAGTATTGTTAGGCACTAAAAAAAGCCACTAACATGTGGAAACTTTTCAATTTGTCCTGAGTTATTATAAAGTCAAAAGTTGATAATGGTTTAGGCTGGACTGAAATGTCATCTAAAGTAAGATATTTGTGAATTATTCCATACCATTTATTTGAGAATGGAGTAATGCTGGTGGAGAGGTAGAGAGATGATCATTTTCTATGTGCAGTTGTGTTTTCAGTACTCATAAACTGATTTGTACAGTATATCACTTTTTTTTTTTGTTCCCTAATTTAAATTTTGTTAATTTATTGTACGATAAGCATACTGTTATTAGGAGGGGAGGGTTGCTATTTATCTTATTTAACTGTCTTAACTAGTGAATTAAGCGCTGGACAGTTATTCTTTGCTTTACATGAATACATTTTATGTGATGCTCTATGTTTACCTGGAGTTTACCTGGAGAGAGTTCCGGGGGTCAACGCCCCTGCGGCCCGATCTGTGCAGTTTACAAAGTACAGTGGACCCCCGCTTAACGATCACCTCCCAATGCGACCAATTATGTAAGTGTATTTATGTAAGTGCGTTTGTACGTGTATGTTTGGGGGTCTGAAATGGACTAATCTACTTCGCAATTTTTCTTATGGGAACAAATTCGGTCAGTACTGGCACCTGAACATACTTCTAGAATGAAAAAATATTGTTAACCAGGGGTCCACTGTAGTATAATGAAAATTAATTTTTAACATTTCAGTCATCTCCCACCCAGGGAGAGTGACCCAAAAAATGAAACACATTCCCCTCTCATTAGTCAGTAGCAGTTGTGCCAGAAGTGTGGGGATATCACAGATTAAATGACTCCAAACTGCAACTTTCATACCCCTCCTTTAGGGACTGTATTGACCACCTCCAGGACTCAAGTCCTACTAACCAGTTTTCTTGAATCCCTTGCTTACTTTTTCCCATAACCTTGGGAACCTAACACTCAAAACCTCCTTTGTTTGATAGGTATGATGCAAGGAACATGACTGAGAAGGATTTAGAAGATGATGCTATCAAAAAACTCTATGAAGTGTACGTCTGGGCAAACCAGAAAGCAGAATTGGATCCCAGTGTAAGCAGTAAAGCTCGGGAAATATTTAACGAGATGGAACAGGGAAACATCAGTGAACTAAAAGCTTGGGAGGTATTTAGAAATGTGTCCATTAAGGATCTGAAAAGAATGTATGCTCGTCTGAATGTAAACTTTGATGAATTTCATGGAGAAAGTATGTATAATGCTCAGAAATGTCAAGAGGTGTTAAATTTAATGGAAGAGAAAGGTCTGTTAGAAGCATTAGATGATGGAAGGAAAGTGTATGAAGTAAATCCAAAACGAAGAGTGACTGTAGTTAAAAGTGATGGATCAAGTATATACCTCTCCAGAGACATTGCTGGTGCCATAGACAGGCAAGAAAAATATAAGTTTACAAAAATGTATTATGTAGTTGATAATTCACAAACAGATCATTTTGTTGCCTTATTCAGTATTTTGAGAAAGTTAGGCTTTGAATGGGCTGACAGCATGATGCATGTCAAATTTGGACGGATTCAAGGAATGAGTACACGCAAAGGCACGGCTATCTTCCTGCAGGACATCCTTGATGAAGCACAAGAAATCATGCTGCAGAAGCAACAGGAGACACATAGTAAGTAGTGTTGACACAAATAAGTATTTAATTATTGATCAGACAAGATTAATTTGAGATCACTTGATGTAAGCACAAGTATGGTTCAGGTTATGTAAGGTGAGACATTTGATATATTTTAATTTTAACTGATATCGTTGAGCCTTTAGAAAGATAGCTAGCAAATGATTTATGCTGTATGTGTTAACATGTTATCTTATTTAGGTCACCCTGCCTTGGTGGAGTATAATTTTAAAGTTCTAATCTTTACACGTTGTTTATGTGAATTCTTTTTAAGACCTTTGTAGAGTGACTCAAACAAGAACTCACAGGTACAGGTTTCTTAGCTGTCTCTTAAATAAATAAATTTCTTTTTCAAGACAAATGTATGTATCTATCTTTAAGAAGGTTCTTAATGAATATGAATTTACACAAATATTATTTAAGGTTAGGCTCAACTCTGCATATTTTGCTATCAGTAATTAAAATTGCACTTTAAATATTGTTTATAAGGTCTACATCCCATGTATTGTACTTTATAAATTAAATAATATACTTACAGTATAATGGTTATATAGGATGAAAGATGCACATAACATCATAAACATTTATTATGATAAATTAGACACATGTGCAACTCTTGGGTATCTTTATTGAGGAAACGTTTTGCCACACAGTGGCTTCATCAGTCCATACAAAGGAGAATCTTGAAGAATGGGAGGAGAATGAGGTAATCAGTCCCTCAACCTTGAGTCGATGTGGTCAGTCCATCAATCTTGAATAGAATATGGCATACGTGCAGAGAAGGAGCTTATAAACCGTTTGTAGGAGAGGTGCAGCAGTCATAGGTGGTGTCACATTTGTTCAATGCGGAAGTAGGTCGTGCCCAAGAATTAGGCAAGCGAAGAATTCTCCTCCTGTTCTTCAAGATTCTCCTTTGTATGGACTGATGAAGCCACTGTGTGGCGAAACGTTTCCTCAATAAAGATACCCAAGAGTTGCACATGTGTCTAATTTATCAACATGCCGGTTCTCTGAACCATTCATCTACAAACATTTATTATAACAATGTTTTGCTTGATAAAGTTCCCTTCAAGTGAAACTTTATTAAAATAAAGGCTTATGCTGTTGTGTATATCTTTTTCATTTATTGTCTGCTAACATCCTCTTCTATCTACCAGTGGTTAAGTAAGTTTATTTAGGCACAGGTACACATGAGTACAGTTATCATATAGTGTAAATTACCTTAGAGAGCCCCAAAAATGTCAGAGTGACTTATTTCCATTAGAAGTCCTTGGTTATAAACAGTACTTCAATTTTTAGCTACGAGAGATGATGTGAGACTCAGTGGAGCAGAAACAGCAGACAGAGTAGCAACATCGTGTATATTAATTGCGGATTTGAAGCAGCGGCGCCAGAGAGATTATGTGTTCTCTTGGGACAAAGCACTGCAGGTAAGATTGGCCTTTTTTGTTATTAACAAACCTGAAGATGGTAGCTCCTGTCTAAGTCCTGATAGAGAGTCTATTCTAGTTTACCCTGTCTAGTATTTGAAATGTCTTGATCATATTCCTTCTTCTTTCCTTCCTCCTGTGACAGTGTCTTGCTCTCTTTGTCTTCATAGGTTATTTCTTTAACTCTGGGATCAGTACCTATGTACTCCTTTGTGCTTTTGCAAGTACACAGGGCTCAGTATTAGTGCTGTGTAGTAGAATGTTTTGAACATGTGTCTATAATTCTCAATGCCACTCAAATGCTTGCCAGTATAGCCTGTGTCGCTTAAGTTATGCTGCTTATTGTTTTATGCACTCTAGGAAACAGTTATGAAGTACAGTAATGAATATACTGACCCTTTTTTTGGACTGTTTCTGAGAGTTCTTTCATTCCCAGATAGTACTCTGTTGATCCTTTCTTGAATGAATTTTTTCTGACTTGTTTCCTGGTGACAGCAGTGTATTTTGCCCTTTCATTATCTTTGTATTATTTATTTACATTTCCTTAAATTTAGGTGTCTGGTTTCTTTTTATTATTTGTGTCAATATGGACTGTGTTTTTGTATTCTACATAGAAACAGTTAATTTACTACCATGGAATATTTTCAGTAAACTTGTATCCCATCTGTACTGTTTTATTTTTTGTGAAAAATCATGTGTTGATTGCCTTTCCTAAATTTTTATTTATTATCACACTGGCCGATTCCCACCAAGGCAGGGTGGCCCGAAAAAGAAAAACTTTCACCATCATTCACTCCATCACTGTCTTGCCAGAAGGGTGCTTTACACTACAGTTTTTAAACTGCAACATTAACACCCCTCCTTCAGAGTGCAGGCACTGTACTTCCCATCTCCAGGACTCAAGTCCGGCCTGCCGGTTTCCCTGAACCCCTTCATAAATGTTACTTTGCTCACACTCCAACAGCACGTCAAGTATTAAAAACCATTTGTCTCCATTCACTCCTATCAAACACGCTCACGCATGCCTGCTGGAAGTCCAAGCCCCTCGCACACAAAACCTCCTTTACCCCCTCCCTCCAACCTTTCCTAGGCCGACCCCTACCCCGCCTTCCTTCCACTACAGACTGATACACTCTTGAAGTTATTCTGTTTCGCTCCATTCTCTCCACATGTCCGAACCACCTCAACAACCCTTCCTCAGCCCTCTGGACAACAGTTTTGGTAATCTCGCACCTCCTCCTAACTTCCAAACTACGAATTCTCTGCATTATATTCACACCACACATTGCTCTCAGACATGACATCTCCACTGCCTCCAGCCTTCTCGCTGCAACATTCATCACCCATGCTTCACACCCATATAAGAGCATTGGTAAAACTATACTCTCATACATTCCCCTCTTTGCCTCCAAGGACAAAGTTCTTTGTCTCCACAGACTCCTAAGTGCACCACTCACCCTTTTCCCCTCATCAATTCTATGATTCACCTCATCTTTCATAGACCCATCCGCTGACACGTCCACTCCCAAATATCTGAATACATTCACCTCCTCCATACTCTCTCCCTCCAATCTGATATCCAATCTTTCATCACCTAATCTTTTTGTTATTCTCATAACCTTACTCTTTCCTGTATTCACTTTCAATTTTCTTCTTTTGCACACCCTACCAAATTCATCCACCAATCTCTGCAACTTCTCTTCAGAATCTCCCAAGAGCACAGTGTCATCAGCAAAGAGCAACTGTGACAACTCCCACTTTATGTGTGATTCTTTATCTTTTAACTCCATGCCTCTTGCCAAGACCCTCGCATTTACTTCTCTTACAACCCCATCTATAAATATATTAAACAACCACGGTGACATCACACATCCTTGTCTAAGGCCTACTTTTACTGGGAAATAATTTCCCTCTAAATAATTTCCACTCTAACTTGAGCCTCACTATCCTCGTAAAAACTCTTCACTGCTTTCAGTAACCTACCTCCTACACCATACACCTACAACATCTGCCACATTGCCCCCCTATCCACCCTGTCATATGCCTTTTCCAAATCCATAAATGCCACAAAGACCTCTTTAGCCTTATCTAAATACTGTTCACTTATATGTTTCACTGTAAACACCTGGTCCACACACCCCCTACCTTTCCTAAAGCCTCCTTGTTCATCTGCTATCCTATTCTCCATCTTACTCTTAATTCTTTCAATAATAACTCTACCATACACTTTGCCAGGTATACTCAACAGACTTATCCCCCTATAATTTTTGCACTCTCTTTTATCCCCTTTGCCTTTATACAAAGGAACTATGCATGCTCTCTGCCAATCCCTAGGTACCTTACCCTCTTCCATACATTTATTAAATAATTGCACCAACCACTCCAAAACTATATCCCCACCTGCTTTTAACATTTCTATCTTTATCCCATCAATCCCGGCTGCCTTACCCCCTTTCATTTTACCTACTGCCTCACGAACTTCCCCCACACTCACAACTGGCTCTTCCTCACTCCTACAAGATGTTGTTCCTCCTTGCCCTATACACGAAATCACAGCTTCCCTATCTTCATCAACATTTAACAATTCCTCAAAATATTCCCTCCATCTTTCCAATACCTCTAACTCTCCATTTAATAACTCTCCTCTCCTATTTTTAACTGACAAATCCATTTGTTCTCTAGGCTTTCTTAACTTGTTAATCTCACTCCAAAACTTTTTCTTATTTTCAACAAAATTTGTTGATAACATCTCACCCACTCTCTCATTTGCTCTCTTTTTACATTGCTTCACCACTCTCTTAACCTCTCTCTTTTTCTCCATATACTCTTCCCTCCTTGCATCACTTCTACTTTGTAAAAACTTCTCATATGCTAACTTTTTCTCCCTTACTACTCTCTTCACATCATCATTCCACCAATCGCTCCTCTTCCCTCCTGCACCCACTTTCCTGTAACCACAAACTTCTGCTGAACACTCTAACACTACATTTTTAAACCTACCCCATACCTCTTCGACCCCATTGCATATGCTCTCATTAGCCCATCTATCCTCCAATAGCTGTTTATATCTTACCCTAACTGCCTCCTCTTTTAGTTTATAAACCTTCACCTCTCTCTTCCCTGATGCTTCTATTCTCCTTGTATCCCATCTACCTTTTACTCTCAGTGTAGCTACAACTAGAAAGTGATCTGATATATCTGTGGCCCCTCTATAAACATGTACATCCTGAAGTCTACTCAACAGTCTTTTATCTACCAATACATAATCCAACAAACTACTGTCATTTTGCCCTACATCATATCTTGTATACATTTATCTTCTTTTTCTTAAAATATGTATTACCTATAACTAAACCCCTTTCTATACAAAGTTCAATCAAAGGGCTCCCATTATCATTTACACCTGGCACCCCAAACTTACCTATCACACCCTCTCTAAAAGTTTCTCCTACTTTAGCATTCAGGTCCCCTACCACAATTACTCTCTCACTTGGTTCAAAGGCTCCTATACATTCACTTAACATCTCCCAAAATCTCTCTCTCTCCTCTACATTCCTCTCTTCTCCAGGTGCATACACGCTTATTATGACCCACTTCTCGCATCCAACCTTTACTTTAATCCACATAATTCTTGAATTTACACATTCATATTCTCTTTTCTCCTTCCATAACTGATCATTCAACATTACTGCTACCCCTTCCTTTGCTCTAACTCTCTCAGATACTCCAGATTTAATCCCATTTATTTCCCCCCACCGAAACTCCCCTACCCCCTTCAGCTTTGTTTCGCTTAGGGCCAGGACATCCAACTTCTTTTCATTCATAACATCAGCAATCATCTGTTTCTTGTCATCCGCACTACATCCACGCACATTTAAGCATCCCAGTTTTATAAAGTTTTTTTTCTTCTCTTTTTTAGTAAATGTCTACAGGAGAAGGGGTTACTAGCCCATTGCTCCCGGCATTTTAGTCGCCTCATACGACACACATGGCTTACGGAGGAAAGATTCTTTTCCACTTCCCCATGGACAATAGAAGAAATAAAGAGGAACAAGAGCTATTTAGAAAAAGGAGAAAAACCTAGATGTATGTATATACAGTGGACCCCTGCATAACGATCACCTCCAAATGCGACCAATTATGTAAGTGTATTTATGTAAGTGCATTTGTACGTGTATGTTTGGGGGTCTGAAATTGACTAATCTACTTCACAATATTCCTTATGGAAAAAAATTCGGTCAGTACTGGCACCTGAACATACTACTGGAATGAAAAAAGTTCGTTAACCGGGGGTCCACTGTATATATATATGCATGTGCGTGTCTGTGAAGTGTGACCAAAGTGTAAGTAGAAGTAGCAAGATATCCCTGTTATCTAGCGTGTTTATGAGACAGAAAAAGAAACCAGCAATCCTACCATCATGCAAAACAGTTACAGGTTTCTGTTTCACAGTCATCTGGCAGGACGGTAGTACTTCCCTGGGTGGTTGCTGTCTACCAACCTACTACCTAAATCTGTTGTTCAAAATAACTACAGCATGTGCCACTTACCTCATTCTTCATACTTTGAATGTTATATCTTCTCAGTTTGAATTGCTAGTTCACTATTTGTCCAATTAGAGATAATTTATGATAATATTTTAAATAATTAACAAGGTCTCAGTGGAACACAGTTGTTATCCCTTCTTAATTCATGAAGGATACTTTTGAATACATGTTGTGTAAGAAATTGTAGACAATTATATGTGAAATGTTTGTACCTCAGTTGCTAGCTTTCTGATTATGTCTTCCTTTTAATTCCACAATCTTGTTTCAGCAAGTATGTCTTGATTGCAGAGCCGAGGGGATACAGGGGTTAAACTGCAGTATGTTCACTGTCGTCTTGCAAGTCTGGAAAAAAACTGTGGCATAGAGTTCAACTCTCAGGCAAACACTAGTTTTCTTCGAGAAGAATCTGCACTTTCTCTCATACAGGATATTGCAAGGTCAGTGCAACATGCAGTCTTTTTTTATAGGATATTGCAAGGTTTTTACAGCTGCCATCTCACTCTTATACACAACATTGCAAGGTCAGTACAACCTGTAATCTAACTCATATAGCTACAGAAAGTAGTGAATAATAGTTGTTAGAGAAATTAAGAGTAAATACTGTCTTGTGAGGTTCAAGAGTAGAGTGCTGGAGTGATGTTAAGGAAATTTCAATACAGGTTAACTGCAAGGTTTAGTCCCCATTACTCTTTACATAATTTGATCATCACTTTGCAAACATGGAATGATGATGGGAGAAATAAGGTATAGTAGCAGAGGGAAGAAAGGGCAAGGAATTGGTACTCTCATAAGACTTATAAAAGGTAGAGATGTAACCAGTGAAGAATAACTTAAAATAATATGGCTGAAACACTTCACAATCCACAATGATAGTTCACTATGTACTGAGAGACTGTAGTTTCCTCTCTAAATTATGGACTAAATGGGACATGCATTTTTTTTGACATGTTGGCATCTCTCACCGAGGCAGGGTGACCTCCACCAAAAAAGAAGCACTTTATAAATAATAGACTGCTTGAAAATGCATCTCTCTTTTAGTCTTGATGCATTTGTCAATTGTCAACATGGAATGATAGAATTCATCAGTGTATGTTGTTGAAATGATTTAAGATGTATGGGTAAATTGGTAATGATGTAATGCTTTGTAAATTCATTGTATGTTGCCTTCCTGTATTTATAATCAAAATTGTCTCAGATTTTTTCTTTTACTTCAGGTTCGATGAAATTTTGGTTAACAGCTACCAGGAACTGGAGCCATGCATACTTGTCAACTATTTGTTTAAGCTTTGGTAAGATGATAGTTACTCAGACATTAGATGTAGTATTGATACATATGACATTTTTGTCATATCTACTAACACATCTCTGAACTTCTCAAGCTTTCTTATATAGTGTGTGTATTCCATACTCATACTTTATTTTTTTTAACATGCTGGCCATCTCCCATTGAGGCAGGGTGACCCATAAAAGAAAGAAACACTTTCACCATCATTCACATATAATCACCGTCTTTGCCAAGGCATGCATATACGACAGTTCAAGTGTCACTCCAAACAGCAAATATCCAAATTCCCCTTTAAAGTGCAGCCTTTATATGGTACTCTGATACTGGTCTTGCACATATGGTTTATATTAATCTACAACACTTCTGAATTACTAAATTTAAAAAGAAAAACTTTCCTTTTTTTCTTTATAAATCGCCCTGCCTCGGTGGGATATGGCCTGTTTGTTGGGAAAAAAAATTGCAACACTGAGCAAATCAAAGGAAGGAGTTCACATAAATCAGATAGGGGGACATCGAGATTACTACTGCCTTTTTGTTCCCATCAGGGAATGTTGAAACAATCCATACAGACTTAGCACTTTTTTTTTTTTTTTTGTGAATACAACAATAATAATAATATTACTATTTTACAAGAAGATATACGTGGAAGTGGAGCAGAATTTTTCCTCTGTGAGCCTATGCATGTCATAAGAGGCTACTAAAATGCCGGGAGCAAGGGGCTAGTAACCCCTTCTCCTGTATACATTACTAAATTTAAAAAATGAAATTTTCATTTTTCTTTTTGGGCCACCCTTCTTCGGTGGGATATGGCCGGTTTGTTGAAGGAAGATATGTATTAATGTTATAAAGTTATCTTTTTTTTTCACATGAAAAATCCTATGATCATTTCCAGCATTTCATGCAGTACCATTTGAGGAAGGTGCCTTGATGACAGTGAGAGGCCTCTTGATCCAAGGAATTGGACTTGTACTCCCCTTCCTGGATTGAAACTGAATGCATCCCACTCCCCAGGCAGTATATGACCCCTTCAGAATTAGAGCTCCCACCCCCAATTAAGATCAAATTAAAATTTGGCTCAGTATGACACCAATAAACTGCCAGTTGACTAATTTAACATACTAGTGGTGAATAAAATAGTGAGCACACAGTTTCTGCTCACAAATAACTCTTAAACTGGGAATTAATAGTATTGTTAAATTAAGCTTTTCAGTGCAGGGTAACTAGACATTTGGGATCTGTATTATTATTATCATTACCATCAAATCTAAGTCTTAAACCACAAGGATCATACAGAGCTGTTTGGGATCTGTATTTCTTATGACTATTAACTATACGTAATGACTGACCTTATTTAAACATATCATGAATTCTTAATTCTTTTTTTACAGTGGGAACATCAACATGTCCTTGAAACACATGCAAGTTAAAGGAGCTCCACTTGAAGTTGCTGAAGCCAGACTCTCACTGTTCATGGCAGCACGATATACACTCGCTGCTGGTATGAATATTCTGGGTGTCAAACCTCTTGACCAGATGTGAAGTTATTTCCTCATAATTAATATTTCCATTATATTTTACAGCTTTAATGATTGTACGATCTCCTACCTAAGTGTTTTCACGCTTCATATGGGTTAGAGGTAGGAGACCCAATACATGAAGTCTCACATTTGCAAACCCTTCCAGTTGACAAATCTGTGCTTACACTTGAGGCAATTTACTGCCAAGTCGCAGTATGAACATATGCAACCTAACCATCCTTTTTACTATACAGGTGCTTCTCAACTTATGATAGTTCGACTTGCGATATTTCAACTGTATGATGGTGCAAAAGCAATTACTAAGGAGATGAAACTTAAGATAATCATCCCGCATGAAGGCGGCAAGTCCGTAACTTGTTTACTTATTCAGTGACAGTTCATCAGAACAAAACCCCATCGTAAGTTAAGGAGCACCTGTAATTTTCTATGCGAATAGCTCGTCTGTAAATCAAAAAGCAATAAATGAAAAATTGTTTGCAAGTTTGAGCCACTAAACATGCCAGTACCGTCCTCTTAGTGATGTGTTGGTAGGAGAATTTAGTGTCTTAATACTGAGATAATTCACACAAGAAATAATACCCTCTTCATGATGAAAGGTATTAAGACTCTTCAATAACTGTTATATAATAGAAAAAATATGCGTAATAGTTTGAGGTTTAGAGGGAAGGTCTGAATGTTTTCATTAGTAGGAGCCTGAGCATCCAGCAAGCATGGGTGAGTGAGAGATAGTGGTTTTAGGGACATGACATGTTGTTGGAGTGTAAGTTAACAATTATGAAGGTGGGAAGTACAGTGCCTGTACTCTAAAGGAGGGGGTGGAGATATTACAGTTCTAAGGGTCATTTGAACTGTGATGTCTGTGCATGTCTGGCAAGATAGTTATTGAATGAATGATGGTGATTGTTATCCCTTGTAGGCCACCCCTACTTTGGTGGCAAACAGCCATGTAGTAAAAGCTAAATATAGTTTTAGGCTCTGAAAAGTATATCATTCATTAATTTAAACTATTTTAAAGCAAATTCTGAATTATCATTTGTCATGTTCCTTCAAGGAAAGAGGGTGTACCTTGATGCCCATGAAGGGCCCTTGATCCAAGGAAGTTGAGTTTATCCTCACTGTCCTCTGCTCAGACTTGATGTCCACACATTTCCTTGGTGCTGTATAAGCTATAGGTTCAGTCTTTTCCCATGAATATAATAATAATGTGCCATTATGTTTGACCTGGTTGGTTTTAACAGTACTTATAAAGAGGTCGAAGTTCTTTAAGCAATAAAACGAAACCTGTTAATACGAGTTTGTATTGTATCATGAGTGGGAGCAGTAAGATGTTAACAAAGAGAAAATGTCATTGCACATTCTTGAACTTTTCCAAGCATTTCAGGTCTTCAGTTTGGCATGTTAGTAGCATTAGCTTGGTGTAAGTTGTCATTCTTCCCAGTTATATTTGTCATTCTCTAATGAAGGTTGCTGCAGGGAAGGTTAGGGAGAGAGGAAGGGAAGGAGAAAGGAACAGGGATGCAGAGTAATGGATCAAAAATGTTCTTTAGTGTTGTACTTAAATTTTGTTTTTTTGTTTTTTTGTTTTTTTAACAAGTCGGCCGTCTACCACTGAGTCAGGATGACTCAAAAAGAAAGAAAATCCCCAAAAAGAAAATACTTTCATCATCATTCAACACTTTCACCTCAATCACACAATCGCTGTTTTTGCAGAGGTGCTCAGAACACAACAGTTTAGAAGTATATATGTATAAAAATACACAATATTTCCTTCCAAACTTCCAAAAAAACAAGAAACACCTTGCATATACAGTTTAAAAATACAGTACAGCAAAAGCTATAATCACCAAGTCATTAAATTGTTTTATTTATGGGGAAGTTTTAACCCTATAGGAGTCATACAATACCTGAGGAATGGGAGGTAACTAGGTTTGATTCAAGGGAAGGGTATCTCCAGTTCCTTGCATCAGGAGCCCTTCAGCATAAAGGCACAACGTAGACAACTACTATACCTTCATGGAGGGCGCCTTCATGCTGAAAGGCTCTTGATTGAAGAAACTGGAGCTACCCTTCCCTTGGATCAAACCTGATTGCCTCCCATTCCTCAGGTGCCATACAACCCCTATAGGTTCAGAACTTCTCTATAATAATTTCATGATCTGGTGATTATATCCTCTATTGTATTTTTAAAATATATGCAAGGTGTGTAGTCTACAGTTTTATGTACAACACTAAATAACACTTTTGTACCACTACTCTGCAACCCTGTTCTTTTCTCCTCCTTGCACCCCCCTCCCCACCTTCCTCAAGAAGCACATCCAGTGAACTGGAGTAACCTCACACTAGAGAATGACTAATGTAACCATAAAAAATGACAACTTACTCAAAGTTGATGCTACTATGTGTTCAGCTCAGGATAAGATATGCTGCGAGGACGTAAGAAGATCATTTTGGTGTTATTATTGCATTTTATGCTTTCGTGCGAATATAACATTTGTGTGCAGTGTTATTCTCAACATTACCACACAGCACATACCTAGTGAACTTGTTTCCTGACAGTCAACAAGCACTACACTTCTTGCCATGCCAGCAAAGGCAATGTACCTGGTCACTCTAGCTCTGGAGGTCATGTAACCTGCCATAATATACTAGGTCTTTTATTAATTTTGAAATGCAGATGTTATGGGTTTTATCACCATATGGTCCAAATATTTTCTATTTTTATTTAATTTTAAGCACTAAACCCATGTGAGTCATTTAGTGCACGATGTGGTGAAGGCTTGATCCTCTGTCTCCTGAGTGTGAGACAGATGCACTTCCTATTTATCCTCGTCTAGTTGTGGTAGTTTTACAAACTATATTTTTGCTCAATCATTGACTCTTCAAGGGGATCCCCTGAAGGGAAAATAATAGCTCTTGATCCAAGGAACTTGAGCTGCTTTTGATTTCTTTGGATCAAACCTGATTAATGCACTTCCTATTAACTAGGCACTGTATGGTAAAATAATTTTTTTTTTTTTTAATTTTAATTTTAACTTGCAGCTCTTAATTATCTTCACCATTCTAATTCATTCTACTTTATTTAACATGACTTTATCACTTGCATTAAATGTCATTAATTAAAGTTCCCATGCAGTCTTCATGCTTGCAGAGGTAAGAATGACCTGTAATCACTGTTTTGTTCTACCGCTCACATTATAATCGTAACTAAGCACTAAACCCACGAGGGTCATACAGCTCTGCTCTGCTGCTCGCAGGATGAGTCCTGAAGTGCACAATAAACTAGTTGCTCAGGCAACACACCTAATAAACTACAGCCCTTTTCAAGGCAGGTGAAATTGCAGACCTGGAGAATATACTGAGAACTTTTATGGCACGTACAAGCACAATAAAGCACCTAAATTACTGGGAACAGTTGAAGTCCCTTGGTTTGTACTCCCTAGAATGCAGGTGAGAAAAATACATGATAATATACATTTGGAAAATCCTAGAGGGGCTAGTTCCAAATTTGCACACAAAAGCAAAAAACTTGGCAGGAGATGCAACATCCCCCCAGTTAAAAGCAAGGGCACCATGAGTATTCCAAGAGACAACATAATAAGTGTCTGGGGCCCAAGCCTGTTCAACTGCTTCCCAGCATACATAAGGGGGATTACCAATAGACCCCTGGCTGTCTTCAAGAAGGCACTGGACAAGCACCTAAAGTCAGTACCTGACCAGCCAGGTTGTGGTTCGTACGTCAGTTTACGTGTGGCCAGCAATAACAGCCTGGTTGATCAGGCCCTGATCCACCACAAGGCCTGGTCATGGACTGGGGTCATGGGGGCATTGACCCCTGAGACACCCTCCAGATAAGTCCCTTGACCTGTACTCTGGGAAAGCAGGCAAGATAGATACATCATAAGTTACACCTGGAAAATCCTAGAGGGACTAGTCCCAAATCTGCACAAACAAATCACTCCATTTGAAAGTAAAAGACTCGGTAGATGGTACAACATACTCCCAATGAAAAACAGGGGTGCCATGAGTACACTAAGAGAAAACACTAAGTGTAAGGAGCTTAAGACTGTTCAACAGCCTCTCATAATACATAAAGGTTACTATTAGACCCCTGGCTGTCTCAAGAGGGAACTGAATAAGTTCCTAAAGTCAGTACCTGATCAGCCAGGCTGTGGTTCATACCTGGATTATACCTGGAGAGGATTTTGGGGGTCAGTGCCCCTATGGCCCAGTCTGTGACTAGGCCTTGTGGTGAATCAGGGCCTGATCAACCAGGCTGTTACTGTTGGCCGTACACAAACTGACTTATGATCCACAGCCTGGCTTGTCAGGTACTGACTTTAGGTGCCTGTCCAAAGCCTTCTTGAAGACAGCCAGGGGTCTATTGGTAATCCCCCTTATGTATGCTGGGAGGCAGTTGAACAGACTTGGGCCCCTGACACCTACTGTGTTGTTTTTTATTGTGCTAGTGGTGCCTCTGCTTTTCATTGGGGGGATGTTGCATTGTCTGCTGAGACTTTTGCTTTCAGAGGGAGTGATTTTCATATGCAAATTTGGTACTAATCCCTCTAGAATTTTCCAAGTGTATATGATCATGTATCTCTCCCTCCTGCATTCCAGGGAGTACAGGTCGAGGAACTTCAAATGTTACCAGTAATTTAGGTGTTTTATCGCACTTATGCGCACCGTGAAGGTTCTCTGTGCATTTTTTAGGTCAGCAATTTCACCTGCCTTGAAAGGTGCTGTTAGTGTGCAGCAATATTCCAGCCTAGATAGAGCAAGCGACCTGAAGAGTGTCATCATAGGCTTGACGTCCCTAGTTTTGAAGGTTCTCATTATCCATCCTGTCATTTTTCTAGCAGATGCAATAGATGCAGTGTTGTGGTCTTTGAAAGTGAGATCCTCTGACATTATCACTCCCAGGTCTTTTACATTAGTTTTTCGCTCTATTGTGTAGTTGGAATTTGTTTTATATTCCGATGTAGTTTTAATTTCCTCACGTTTTCCATATCGGAGTAATTGAAATTTCTCATCATTGAATTTCATATATTGGTCTATGTGCGGCCAGCAGTAACAGCCTGGTTGATTGAGGTCCTGATCCATTGCGAGGCCTAGTCATGGACCGGGCTGCTGGAGCATTGACCCCCGGAACACCCTCCAGGTATATTCTAGGTAACCTTGCTTTTGTCAGAGTGAATGAATGAGCGAGTGAGAGTAATATAAAGCCTCCCACCCCCACATTATCCCAGCACCTCCTCCCACCCCCACATTATCCCAGCACCTCCTCCCACCCCCACATTATCCCAGCACCTCCTCCCACCCCCACATTATCCCAGCACCTCCTCCCACCCCCACATTATCCCAGCACCTCCTCCCACCCCCACATTATCCCAGCACCTCCTCCCACCCCCACATTATCCCAGCACCTCCTCCCACCCCCACATTATCCCAGCACCTCCTCCCACCCCCACATTATCCCAGCACCTCCTCCCACCCCCACATTATCCCAGCACCTCCTCCCACCCCCCCATTATCCCAGCACCTCCTCCCACCCCCACATTATCCCAGCACCTCCTCCCACCCCCACATTATCCCAGCACCTCCTCCCACCCCCACATTATCCCAGCACCTCCTCCCACCCCCACATTATCCCAGCACCTCCTCCCACCCCCACATTATCCCAGCACCTCCTCCCCCCCCCACATTAACCCAGCACCTCCTCCCACCCCCACATTAACCCAGCACCTCCTCCCACCCCCACATTACCCCAGCACCTCCTCCCACCCCCACATTAACCCAGTACCTCCTCCCACCCCCACATTACCCCAGCACCTCCCACCCCCACATTAACCCAGCACCTCCTCCCACCCCCACATTAACCCAGCACCTCCTCCCACCCCCACATTAACCAAGCACCTCCTCCCAACCCCACATTAACCCAGCACCTCCTCCCACCCCCACATTAACCCAGCACCTCCTCCCACCCCCACATTAACCCAGCACCTCCTCCCACCCTCACATTAACCCAGCACCTCCTCCCACCCCCACATTAACCCAGCACCTCCTCCCACCTCTACATTAACCCAGCACCTCCTCCCACCCCCACATTAACCCAGCACCTCCTCCCACCCCCACATTAACCCAGCACCTCCTCCCACCCCCACATTAACCCAGCACCTCCTCCCACCCCCACATTAACCCAGCACCTCCTCCCACCCCCACATTAACCCAGCACCTCCTCCCACCCCCACATTAACCCAGCACCTCCCCCACATTAACCCAGCACCTCCTCCCACCCCCACATTAACCCAGCATCTCCTCCCACCCCACATTAACCCAGCAACTCCCCCCACCCCCACATTAACCCAGCACCTCCTCCCACCCCCACATTAACCCAGCACCTCCTCCCACCCCCACATTAACCCAGCACCTCTTCCCCCCCACATTAATCCAGCACCTCCTCCCACCCCCACATTAACCCAGCACCTCCTCCCACCCCCACATTAACCCAGCACCTCCTCCCACCACTACATTAACCCAGCACCTCCTCCCACCCCCACATTAACCAAGCACCTCCTCCCACCCCCACATTAACCCAGCATCTCCTCCCACCCCCACATTAACCCAGCACCTCCTCCCACCCCCACATTAACCCAGCATCTCCTCCCACCCCCACATTAACCCAGCACCTCCTCCCACCACTACATTAACCCAACACATCCTCCCACCCCCACATTAACCCAGCACCTCCTCCCACCCCCACATTAACCCAGCACCTCCTCCCACCCCCACATTAACCCAGCACCTCCTCCCACCTCCACATTAACCCAGCACCTCCTCCCACCCCCACATTAACCCAGCACCTCCTCCCACCCCCACATAAACCCAACACCTCCTCCCACCCCCACATAAACCCAACACCTCCTCCCACCCCCACATTAACCCAGCACCTCCTCCCACCCCACATTAACCCAGCACCTCCTCCCACCACTACATTAACCCAACACATCCTCCCACCCCCACATTAACCCAGCACCTCCTCCCACCCCTACTTTAACCAAGCACTTCCTCCCACCCCCCACATTAACCCAGCACCTCCTCCCACCCCCACATTAAACCAGCACCTCCTCCCACCCCCACATTAAACCAGCACCTCCTCCCACCTCCACATTAACCCAGCACCTCCTCCCACCCCCACATTAACCCAGCACCTCCTCCCACCCCCACATTAACCCACCACCTCCTCCCACCCCCACATAAACCCAACACCTCCTCCCACCCCCACATAAACCCAACACCTCCTCCCACCCCCACATTAACCCAGCACCTCCTCCCACCCCACATTAACCCAGCACCTCCTCCCACCCCCACATTAACCCAGCACCTCCTCCCACCCCTACTTTAACCAAGCACATCCTCCAACCCCCACATTAACCCAGCACCTCCTCCCACCCCCACATTAACCCAGCACCTCCTCCAACCTTTACATTAACCCAGCACCTCCTCCCACTCCCACATTAACCCAGCACCTCCTCCCACACCCACATTAACCCAGAACCTCCTACCAACCCCACATTAACCCAGCACCTCCTCCCACCCACACATTAACCCAGTACCTCCTCCCATCCCCACATTAACCCAGCACCTCCTCCCACCCCCACATTAACCCAGCACCTCCCACCCCTACATTAACCCAGCACCTCCTCCCACCCCCACATTAACCCAGCACCTCCTACCACCCCCACATTAACCCAGCACATCCTCCCACCCCCACATTAACCCAGCACCTCCTCCCACCCCCACATTAACCCAGCACCTCCTCCCACCCCACATTAACCCAACATTTCCTCCCACCCCCCACATTAACCCAGCACCTCCTCCCACCCCCACATTAACCCAGCACCTCCCACCCCCACATTAACCCAGCACCTCCTCCCACCTCCACATTAACCCAGCACCTCCTCCCACCCCTACATTAACCCAGCACCTCCTCCCACCCCACATTAACCCAGCACCTCCTCCCACCCCCACATTAACCCAGCATCTCCTCCCACCCCCACATTAACCCAGCACCTCCTCCCACCCCCACACTAACCCAGCACCTCCTCCCACCCCCACATTAACCCAGCACCTCCTCCCACTCCCACATTAACCCAGCACCTCCTCCCACCCCACATTAACCCAGCACCTCCTCCCACCCCCACATTAACCCAGCACCTCCTCCCACCCCCACAGTAACCCAGCACCTCCACCCACCCCCACATTAACCCAGCACCTCCTCCCACCCCCCACATTAACCCAGCACCTCCTCCCACCCCCACATTAACCCAGCACATCCTCCCACCCCCACATTAACCCAGCACCTCCTCCCACCCCCCACATTAACCCAGCACCTCCTCCCACCCCCACATTAACCCAGCACCTCCTCCCACCCCCACATTAACCCTGCACCTCCTCCCACCCCCACATTAACCCAGCATCTCCTTCCACCACCACATTAACCCAGCACCTCCTCCCACCCCCACATTAACCCAGCACCTCCTCCCCCCCCCCCACATTAACCCAGCACCTCCTCCAACCCCCACATTAACCCAGCACCTCCTCCCACCCCCACATTAACCCAGCACCTCCTCCCACCCCCACATTAACCCAGCATCTCCTCCCACCCCCACATTAACCCAGCACATCCTCCCACCCGACACATTAACCCAGCACCTCCTCCCAACCTCACATTAACCCAGCACCTCCTCTCACCCCCACATAAACCCAGCACCTCCTCCAACCCCCACATTAACCCAGCACCTCCTCACACCCCCACATTAACCCAGCACCTCCTCCCACCCCCACCATAACCCAGCACCTCCTCCCACCTCCACATTAACCCAGCACCTCCTCCCACCCCCACATTAACCCAGCACCTCCTCCCACCCCCACATTAACCCAACACCTCCTCCCACCCCCACATAAACCCAACACCTCCTCCCACCTCCACATTAACCCAGCACCTCCTCCCACCTCCACATTAACCCAGCACCTCCTCCCACCCCCACATTAACCCAGCACCACCTCCCACCCCAACATTAACCAAGCACATCCTCCAACCCCCACATTAACCCAGCACCTCCTCCCACCCCCACATTAACCCAGCACCTCCTCCAACCTTTACATTAACCCAGCACCACCTCCCACTCCCACATTAACCCAGCACCTCCTCCTACCCCCACATTAACCCAGCACCTCCTCCCACCCCCACATTAACCCAGCACCTCCTCCCACCCACACATTAACCCAGTACCTCCTCCCATCCCCACATTAACCCAGCACCTCCTCCCACCCCCACATTAACCCAGCACCTCCCACCCCCACATTAACCCAGCACCTCCTCCCACCCCCAACTTAACCCAGCACCTCCTCCCACCCCCACATTAACCAAGCACCTCCTCCCACCCCCACATTAACCCAGCACCTCCTCCCACCCCCACATTAACCCAGCACCTCCTCCCACCACTACATTAACCCAACACGTCCTCCCATCCCCACATTAACCCAGCACCTCCTCCCACCCCCACATTAACCCAGCACCTCCTCCCACCCCCACATTAACCCAGCACCTCCTTCCACCCCCACATTAACCCAGCACCTCCTCCCACCCCCACATTAACCCAGCACCTCCTCCCACCTCCACATTAACCCAGCACCTCCTCCCACCCCCACATTAACCCAGCACCTCCTCCCATCCCCACATAAACCCAACACCTCCTCCCAGCCCCACATAAACCCAACACCTCCTCCCACCCCCACATTAACCCAGCACCTCCTCCCACCCCACATTAACCCAGCACCTCCTCCCACCACCACATTAACCCAACACATCCTCCCACCCCCACATTAACCCAGCACCTCCTCCCACCCCCACATTAACCCAACACCTCCTCCCACCCCCCACATTAACCCAGCACCTCCTCCCACATCCACATTAACCCAGCACCTCCTCCCACCCCCACATTAACCCAGCACCTCCTCCCACCTCCACATTAACCCAGCACCTCCTCCCACCCCCACATTAACCCAGCACCTCCTCCCACCCCCACATTAACCCAGCACCTCCTCCCACCGCCACATAAACCCAACACCTCCTCCCACCCCCACATAAACCCTACACCTCCTCCCACCCCCACATTAACCCAGCACCTCCTCCCACCCCACATTAACCCAGCACCTCCTCCCACCCCCACATTAACCCAGCACCTCCTCTCACCCCTACATTAACCAAGCACATCCTCCAACCCCCACATTAACCCAGCACCTCATCCCACCCCACATTAACCCAGCACCTCCTCCAACCTTAACATTAACCCAGCACCTCCTCCCACTCCCACATTAACCCAGCACCTCCTCCCACCCCCACATTAACCCAGCACCTCCTCCTACCCCCACATTAACCCAGCACCTCCTCCCACCCACACATTAACCCAGTACCTCCTCCCATCCCCACATTAACCCAGCACCTCCTCCCACCCCCACATTAACCCAGCACCTCCCACCCCCACATTAACCCAGCACCTCCTCCCACCCCCACATTAACCCAGCACCTCCTCCCACCCCCCCATTAACCCAGCACATCATCCCACCCCCACATTAACCCAGCACCTCCTCCCACCCCCACATTAACCCAGCACCTCCTCCCACCCCCACATTAACTCAGCGCCTCCTCCCACCCATACATTAACCCAACACATCCTCCCACCCCCACATTAACCCAGCACCTCCTCGCACCCCCACCTTAACCCCGCACCTCCTCTCACCCCCACATTAACCCAGCACCTCCCACCCCCACATTAACCCAGCACCTCCTCCCACCCCCACATTAACCCAGCACCTCCTCCCACCCCCACATTAACCCAGCACATCCTCCCACCCCCACATTAACCCAGCACATCCTCCCACCCCCACCTTAAACCAGCACTTCCTCCCACCCCTACATTAACCCAACACATCCTCACACCCCCACATTAACCCAGCACCTCCTCCCACCCCCACATTAACCCAGCATCTCCTTCCACCCCCACATTAACCCAGCACCTCCTCCCACCCCCACATTAACCCAGCACCTCCCACCCCCACATTAACCTAGCACCTCCTCCCACCCCCACATTAACCCAGCACCTCCTCCCCCCCCCACATTAATCCAGCACCTCCTCCCACCCCCACATTAACCCAGCACCTCCTCCCACCCCCACATTAACCCAGCACCTCCCACCCCCACATTAACCCAGCACCTCCTCCCACCCCTACATTAACCCAGCACACCCTCCCACTCCCACATTAACTCAGCATCTCCTCCCACACCCACATTAACTCAGCACCTCCTCCCACTCCCACATTAACCCAGCACCTCCTCCCACCCCCACATTAACCCAGCACCTCCTCCCACCCCCACATAAACCCAACACCTCCTCCCACCCCCACATAAACCCAACACCTCCTCCCACACCCACATTAACTCAGCACCTCCTCCCACACCCACATTAACCCAGCACCTCCTCCCACCCCCACATTAACCCAGCACCTCCTCCCACCCCTACTTTAACCAAGCACATCCTCCAACCCCCACATTAACCCAGCACCTCCTCCCACCCCCACATTAACCCAGCACCTCCTCCAACCTTTACATTAACCCAGCACCTCCTCCCACTCCCACATTAACCCAGCACCTCCTCCCACCCCCACATTAACCCAGCACCTCCTCCCACCCCCACATTAACCCAGCACCTCCTCCCACCCACACATTAACCCAGTACCTCCTCCCATCCCCACATTAACCCAGCACCTCCTCCCACCCCCACATTAACCCAGCACCTCCCACCCCCACATTAACCCAGCACCTCCTCCCACCCCCACATTAACCCAGCACCTCCTCCCACCCCCACATTAACCCAGCACATCCTCCCACCCCCACATTAACCCAGCACCTCCTCCCACCCCCACATTAACCCAGCACCTCCTCCCACCCCACATTAACCCCACACCTCCTCCCACCCCCCACATTAACCCAGCACCTCCTCCCACCCCCACATTAACCCAGCACCTCCCACCCCCACATTAACCCAGCACCTCCTCCCACCTCCACATTAACCCAGCACCTCCTCCCACCCCAACATTAACCCAGCACCTCCTCCCCCCCCACATTAACCCAGCACCTCCTCCCACCCCCACATTAACCCAGCATCTCCTCCCACCCCCACATTAACCCAGCACCTCCTCCCACCCCCACACTAACCCAGCACCTCCTCCCACACCCCACATTAACCCAGCACCTCCTCCCACTCCCACATTAACCCAGCACCTCCTCCCACCCCCACATTAACCCAGCACCTCCTCCCACCCCCACATTAACCCAGCACCTCCTCCCACCCCCACATTAACCCAGCACCTCCTCCCACCCCCACATTAACCCAGCACCTCCTCCCACCCCCCACATTAACCCAGCACCTCCTCCCACCCCCACATTAACCCAGCACATCCTCCCACCCCCACATTAACCCAGCACCTCCTCCCACCCTCCACATTAACCCAGCACCTCCTCCCACCCCCACATTAACCCAGCACCTCCTCCCACCCCCACATTAACCCTGCACCTCCTCCCACCCCCACATTAACCCAGCATCTCCTTCCACCCCCACATTAACCCAGCACCTCCTCCCACCCCCACATTAACCCAGCACCTCCTCCCCCAACCCCACATTAACCCAGCACCTCCTCCAACCCCCACATTAACCCAGCACCTCCTCCCACCCCCACATTAACCCAGCACCTCCTCCCACCCCCACATTAACCCAGCATCTCCTCCCACCCCCACATTAACCCAGCACATCCTCCCACCCGACACATTAACCCAGCACCTCCTCCCAACCTCACATTAACCCAGCACCTCCTCTCACCCCCACATAAACCCAGCACCTCCTCCCACCCCCACATTAACCCAGCACCTCCTCACACCCCCACATTAACCCAGCACCTCCTCCCACCCCCACATTAACCCAGCACCTCCTCCCACCCCCACATTAACCCAGCACCTCCTCCCACCCCCACATTAACCCAGCACCTCCTCCCACCCCCACATAAACCCAACACCTCCTCCCACCCCCACATAAGCCCAACACCTCCTCCCACCCCCACATTAACCCAGCACCTCCTCCCACCTCCACATTAACCCAGCACCTCCTCCCACCCCCACATTAACCCAGCACCTCCTCCCACCCCTACATTAACCAAGCACATCCTCCAACCCCCACATTAACCCAGCACCTCCTCCCACCCCCACATTAACCCAGCACCTCCTCCAACCTTTACATTAACCCAGCACCACCTCCCACTCCCACATTAACCCAGCACCTCCTCCCACCCCCACATTAACCCAGCACCTCCTCCCACCCCCACATTAACCCAGCACCTCCTCCCACCCACACATTAACCCAGTACCTCCTCCCGTCCCCACATTAACCCAGCACCTCCTCCCCCCCCCACATTAACCCAGCACCTCCCACCCCCACATTAACCCAGCACCTCCTCCCACCCCCACATTAACCCAGCACCTCCTCTCACCCCCACATTAACCAAGCACCTCCTCCCACCCCCACATTAACCCAGCACCTCCTCCCACCCCCACATTAAACCAGCACCTCCTCCCACCACTACATTAACCCAACACGTCCTCCCATCCCCACATTAACCCAGCACCTGCTCCCCCCCCCCCATTAACCCAGCACCTCCTCCCACCCCCACATTAACCCAGCACCTCCTCCCACCCCCACATTAACCCAGCACCTCCTCCCACCCCCACATTAACCCAGCACCTCCTCCCACCTCCACATTAACCCAGCACCTCCACCCACCCCACATTAACCCAGCACCTCCTCCCACCCCCACATAAACCCAACACCTCCTCCCACCCATACATAAACCCAACACCTCCTCCCACCCCCACATAAACCCAACACCTCCTCCCACCCCCACATTAACCCAGCACCTCCTCCCACCCCACATTAACCCAGCACCTCCTCCCAGCACTACATTAACCCAACACATCCTCCCACCCCCACATTAACCCAGCACCTCCTCCCACCCCCACATTAACCCAGCACCGCCACCCACCCCCCACATTAACCCAGCACCTCCTCCCACCTCCCCATTAACCCAGCACCTCCTCCCACCCCCACATTAACCCAGCACCTCCTCCCACCTCCACATTAACCCAGCACCTCCTCCCACCCCCACATTAACCCAGCACCTCCTCCCACCCCCACATTAACCCAGCACCTCCTCCCACCCCCACATAAATCCAACACCTCCTCCCACCCCCACATAAACCCAACACCTCCTCCCACCCCCACATTAACCCAACACCTCCTCCCACCCCACATTAACCCAGCACCTCCTCCCACCCCCACATTAACCCAGCACCTCCTCTCACCCCTACTTTAACCAAGCACATCCTCCAACCCCCACATTAACCCAGCACCTCCTCCCACCCCCACATTAACCCAGCACCTCCTCCCAGCCACACATTAACCCAGCACCTCCTCCCACTCCCACATTAACCCAGCACCTCCTCCCACCCCCACATTAACCAAGCACCTCCTCCCACCCCCACATTAACCCAGCACCTCCTCCCACCCACACATTAACCCAGTACCTCCTCCCATCCCCACATTAACCCAGCACCTCCTCCCACCCCCACATTAACCCAGCACCTCCCACCCCCACATTAACCCAGCACCTCCTCCCACCCCCACATTAACCCAGCACCTCCTCCCACCCCCACATTAACCCAGCACATCCTCCCACCCCCACAGTAACCCAGCACCTCCTCCCACCCCCACATTAACCCAGCACCTCCTCCCACCCTCACATTAACCCAGCACCTCCTCCCACCCATACATTAACCCAACACATCCTCCCACCCCCACATTAACCCAGCACCACCTCTCACCCCCACATTAACCTAGCACCTCCTCCCACCCCCACATTAACCCAGCACCTCCTCCCACTCCCACATTAACCCAGCACCTCCTCCCACCCCCAGATTAACCCAGCACCTCATCCCACCCCCACATTAACCCAGCACCTCCTCCCACCCCCACATTAACCCAGCACCTCCTCCCACCCCCACATTAACCCAGCACCCCCTCCCACTCCCCACATTAACCCAGCACCTCCCACCCCCACATTAACCCAGCACCTCCTCCCACCCCTACATTAACCCAGCACCTCCTCCCACCCCCACATTAACCCAGCACATCCTCCCACCCCCACATTAACCCAGCCCATCCTCCCCCCCCCCCATTAACCCAGCACTTCCTCCCACCCCTACATTAACCCAACACATCCTCACACCCCCACATTAACCCAGCACCTCCTCCCACCCCCACATTAACCCAGCACTTCCTCCCGCCCCCACATTAACCCAGCACCTCCTCCCACCCCCACATTAACCCAGCACCTTCTCCCACTCCCCACATTAACCCAGCACCTCCTCCCACCCCCACATTAACCCAGCACATCCACACACCCCCACATTAATCCAGCACTTCCTCCCACCCCCACATTAACCCAGCACCTCCTCCCACCCCCACAATAACCCAGCACCTCCCACCCCCACATTAACCCAGCACCTCCTCCCACCCCCACATTAACCCAGCACCTCCCACCCCCACATTAACCCAGCACCTCCTCCCACCCCCACATTAACCCAGCACCTCCTCCCACCCCCACATTAACCCAGCACATCCTCCCACCCCCACATTAACCCAGCACCTCCTCCCACCCCCACATTAACCCAGCACCTCCTCCCACCCCCACATTAACCCAGCGCCTCCTCCCACCCCTACATTAACCCAACACATCCTCCCACCCCCACATTAACCCAGCACCTCCTCTCACCCCCACATTAACCCAGCACCTCCTCTCACCCCCACATTAACCCAGCACCTCCCACCCCCACATTAACCCAGCACCACCTCCCACCCCCACATTAACCCAGCACCTCCTCCCACCCCCACATTAACCCAGCACATCCTCCCATCCCCACATTAACCCAGCACCTCCTCTCACCCCCACATTAACCCAGCACCTCCCACCCCTACATTAACCCAACACATCCTCACACCCCCACATTAACCCAGCACCTCCTCCCACCCCCACATTAACCCAGCATCTCCTTCCACCCCCACATTAACCCAGCACCTCCTCCCACCCCCACATTAACCCAGCACCTCCCACCCCCACATTAACCTAGCACCTCCTCCCACCCCCACATTAACCCAGCACCTCCTCCCACCCCCACATTAATCCAGCACCTCCTCCCACCCCCACATTAACCCAGCACCTCCTTCCACCCCTACATTAACCCAGCACACCCTCCCACCCCCACATTAACCCAGCACCTCCTTCCACCCCTACATTAACCCAGCACCCCCTCCCACTCCCACATTAACTCAGCATCTCCTCCCACACCCACATTAACTCAGCACCTCCTCCCACTCCCACATTAACCCAGCACCTCCTCCCACCCCCAGATTAACCCAGCACCTCATTCCACCCCCACATTAACCCAGCACCTCCTCCCACCCCCTCATTAACCCAGCACCTCCTCATACCCCCACATTAACCCAGCACATCCTCCCACCCCCATATTAACCCAGCACCCCCTCCCACTCCCACATTAACCCAGCACATCCTCCCACCCCCACATTAACCCAGCACCTCCTCCCACCCCTACATTAACCCAGCACATCCTCCCACCCCCCACATTAACCCAGCACCTCCTCCCACCCCCACATTAACCCAGCACCTCGTCCCACCCCCACATTAACCCAGCACATCCTCCCACCCCCACATTAACCCAGCACCTCCTCCCACCCCCACATTAACCCAGCACCTCCTCCCACCCCTGCATTAACCCAACACCTCCTCCCACCCCCACATTAACCCAGCACCTCCTCCCACCCCCACATTAACCCAGCACCTCCCACCCCCACATTAACCCAGCAACTCCTCCCACCCCCACATTAACCCAGCACATCCTCCCACCCCCACATTAATCCAGCACTTCCTCCCACCCCCACATTAACCCAGCACCTCCTCCCACCCCCACATTAAACCAGCACCTCCCACCCCCACATTAACCCAGCACATCCTCCCACCCCTACATTAACCCAGCACCTCCTCCCACTCCCACATTAACCCAGCACCTCCTCGTACCCCCAGATTAACCCAGCACCTCATCCCACCCCCACATTAACCCAGCACCTCCTCCCACCCCCACATTAACCCAGCACCTCTTCCCACTCCCCACATTAACCCAGCACCTCCTCCCACTCCCCACATTAACTCAGCACCTCCTCCCACCCCCACATTAAACCAGCACCGCCTCCCACCCCCACATTAACCCAGCACTTCCTCCCGCCCCCACATTAACCCAGCACCTCCTCCCACCCCCACATTAACCCAGCACCTTCTCCCACTCCCCACATTAACCCAGCACCTCCTCCCACCCCCACATTAACCCAGCACATCCTCCCACCCCCACATTAATCCAGCACTTCCTCCCACCCCCACATTAACCCAGCACCTCCTCCCACCCCCACATTAACCCAGCACCTCCCACCCCCACATTAACCCAGCACATCCTCCCACCCCTACATTAACCCAGCACCACCTCCCACTCCCACATTAACCCAGCACCTCCTCCCACCCCCAGATTAACCCAGCACCTCATCCCCCCCCCACATTAACCCAGCACATCCTCCCACCCCCACATTAACCCAGCACCTCCTCCCACCCCCACATTAACCCAGCACCTCCTCCCACTCCCCACATTAACCCAGCACCTCCCACCCCCACATTAACCCAGCACCTCCTCCCACCCCCACATTAACCCAGCACCTCCTCCTACCCCCACATTAACCCAGCACATCCTCCCACCCCCACATTAACCCAGCACATCCTCCCACCCCCACATTAACCCAGCACTTCCTCCCACCCCTACATTAACCCAACACATCCTCACACCCCCACATTAACCCAGCACCTCCTCCCACCCCCACATTCCCCCAGCATCTCCTTCCACCCCCACATTAACCCAGCACCTCCTCCCACCCCCACATTAACCCAGCACCTCCCACCCCCACATTAACCTAGCACCTCCTCCCACCCCCACATTAACCCAGCACCTCCTCCCACCCCCACATTAATCCAGCATTTCCTCCCACCCCCACATTAACCCAGCACCTCCTCCCACCCCAAAATTAACCCAGCTCCTCCCACCCCCACATTAACCCAGCACATCCTCCCACCCCTACATTAACCCAGCACCTACTCCCACTCCCACATTAACCCAGCACCTCCTCCCACCCCCAGATTAACCCAGCACCTCATCCCACCCCCACATTAACCCAGCACCTCCTCCCACCCCCACATTAACCCAGCACCTCCTCCCACCCCCACATTAACCCAGCACCTCCTCCCACTCCCCACATTAACCCAGCACCTCCTCCCACTCCCCACATTAACCCAGCACCTCCTCCCACCCCCACATTAACCCAGCACCTCCTCCCACCCCCACATTAACCCAGCACCTTCTCCCACTCCCCACATTAACCCAGCACCTCCTCCCACCCCCAGATTAACCCAGTATCCCCTCCTACTTAATAACCCCAACAAAATCCACCTCCCTACCCACTCCCAGCAGTATGTATAGATACCACAATGCCAAAATATTGTTACTATCCCATGACTGATGCTGTCCGCCTCACCCGCCATAAAATGTCCCCACGGGGAGGAAAATGGGGAAAGATCCCCACCCAAAATTTCCCCGCCCTTGTATGTCTACTAAGCCCGGGAGAAAATTCCCCACCTTATGCTTCGACCAATCACACGAGAGGAAAAAAATCTCTTCCTTATTACTCGACCAATCACCGGCCGACCTGGAAACTCACTTTACGTTGCCATGTAAATATGCACTTTTAAGTTAATTTTTAAGGCGCCGAGCCATAGATGGGAATAAATGATGTTTATAACATAATTCTTATGTTATATTACACAAAACTGGATTCATTAGAATAATTAATGGCAGGTTCTTAGTTTTTTTTTGAGGGGGAGAGAAAGTGTATAATGGACAGATTTCAAAGAATTACTTTACTAGACGTCAAGGTAAAGTTTACTCTATTGCAACAGTCAAAGTAAAGTTTATCACAGGACTCAGTGACGTTACTTTGATGCAAGATTTGCAGTGTTACTCTCAAGTTCCTCGACCCTCAAGGAAGGTTCCTTGATGCTAGGCCTCTCAAGGAAGGTTCCTTGATGCTAGGCCTCTCAAGAAAGGTTCCTTGATGCTGGTGAGGGGCTCTTGGTCTAGGAAATTGGACCTGTGCTCCAGTTCCCTACATTAAACCTGAATACCTTCCACATCCCCCCCTCAGGCGCTGTATAATCCAACGGGTTTAGCGCTTCCCCCGTGATTATAATAAGTTACTCGCATCAAACATGATGGTTTCCCATTCCTTAGTGGCTGTGTGACCCTCATGGGTTTAGTGCTCCCCCATGAACGTCTTAACAACAACAACAACAACAACAATAACGGTTGAGTGTCATGTATACCAGTATTTTTAAAAGAACTTTAGCTTCCAGTATTATGTTCGATGGTGTCGGTGACGGTAATTAGCGACGCCTCCAGACATTACTCACAGGATAATTCAGCCATATTGAACATGTCAGTCAGCATCAACAAACACAATGTTCACTGGGAAGCTGCCACCATCAAACCCGAATCACACTGCAGCTACAAGATCATAGAATCTGCCCTCATAGCTGCCACTCCCAGTTTATTATTATCAAAAAAGAAGCGCTAAGCCACAAGGGCTATACAGCACTCCCAGTTTAAACATCTCGAAGATTATGAAAACCAGACGTGTTTCCAGCGGCCAACCTGACACAACGCCGACACAAGAACACGAATTACATAGCACAAAGGGACTTCGTACCCAAATTTTTAGCTTCTATACAGGTCCTGTTCCCCCCCTTCCTGCACGGTGAGAGGTGCATCCTTACCTATATATTCATGTTCTCTCACTTGTGTATCTGCTGAAGAGGACCCCAGAAGGAGGTCGAAATATACAGATCAATCAATTTTTCTGATATTCTGTCTCCATGTGAGTTATTATTTAGCATTGACAAGTGTTTATTACACTTATTCATAATATTAATAATAATAATAATAAAATGTTAAACATGATAATAATAATTATAATAGTGACAAAAGGTGATAATAACTATAATAATAATAATAATAATAATAATAATAATAATAATAATAATAATAATAATAATAATAATAATAACCTTGCATGTCACTCAACAAGACTGTTGGTAAGTAAGACACATAGGCAACAGTTAGGCATCTTTAATCCGAAACGTTTCGCCTATACAGCTGTATAGCCCTTGTGGCTTAGCGCTTCTTTTTGATTATAATAATTCGCCTACACAGCAGGCTTTTTCAGTTGAGCACAGAAAGTAGGCAGGAGCAGTAGAGATGCGATGGCGATGTAATCAGTCCATCACCCTTGTAGTCGTAGAATTTGAGGTTGTCAGTCCCTCGGCCTGGAGAAGTTCAGTTCCATAGTCAGGAACTATCTGAAGATCAAGTGACAGTGTGGAGACTTAAATACTGTCGGAAGGAGAGGTGCAGAGTAGTAGTAGTAGTAGTAGTAGTAGTAGTAGTAGTAGTAGTAGTAGTAGTAGTTGATCTTCAGATAGTTCCTGACTATGGAACTGAACTTCTCCAGGCCGAGGGACTGACAACCTCAAATTCTACGACTACAAGGGTGATGGACTGATTACATCGTCTTCACATCTCTACTGTTCCTGCCTATTTTCTGTATTCGACTGAAGAAGCCTACTGTGTAGGCGAAACATTTCGGATTAAAGTTGCCTAACTGTTGCCCACGTGTCTTACCAACCTGTCGGTAGTGTATACCATTTTGATATTCAAGACTTTTGGTGCTCCACAAACAGCTAGTGTAAGTTTCCGTTAATTCTCCGAGAAAAGAAGGATGTGAAACGTGATGTTAATGGCGAGGGAGCATAACTTCAAACGTTTAATCTCCGGCCAGAAAAAAATAACTTTAATCATGTATACGCTGAGTTACTGAGTTAATTTTACTTACAAACTCTGTATGATCTCGTGGCTCAGTGGTTCACAACCTGGAGGACCTGTGTTGGATACCCGGGCGAGCGGAGACGTGTGGGCACTGGGCAAGACTGCGTTTCCTTACATACATCTGTTGTCCTGTTCACCTAGCAGCAAATAGGTACCTGGGTGTTAGTCGTCTGGTGTGGGTGGCATCCTGGGGGACAAGACTGAGGACCACAATGGAAATAAGACAGTCAGTCCTTAATGACGCACTGACTTTCTTGGGTTACCCTGGGTGGCTAACCCTCCAGGGTTAAAAATCCGAACAAAATCTTAAGTCTGTTTACATCTGCCCCTTGTTTACCTAGTGGTAGATAGGTACCTGGGTGTTAGTTGAGTGTTGTCAGTAGGATACCTAGCAGGGAGAGATGTGAAGATCACTCTACATATACCTGATACCCCTGCTTACATATCCCGCTATTACACTATGAGGTGAATGCGCTACCAACCGAGCAACACCTCACCATGGAGAGACCTGCTATTAAATAACAACATTAAGACAAAATACGTACATATACAGCATAATGGTTAAACATTAAACAAATTCTTAAGCCAGTATGATGAGTTAATTATCTGGTGAGCATAAATTCCAGCATTTGACTGCCTGTACCGGGAGAGCTGTATAGTCCTTGTGGCTTAGCGCTTCTTTTTGATTATAATAATAATAATGTACCGGGAGATATGACAAGGGATGATTAATGCTGCTAAATTTTTATCAAGTTGGGAGTGTTGCCAGATGTATAGACTATATATTAAAATATTAATTGTGATTGCTCATCTTCCTGAGCTCATCTTTCTCATTCATTCTGTATTAAATTTATTCTCCACGCTTTCCTTTGTATCATTAGATAACACCCTGCTACCTGTCTTCTGTTGGGTGAACACACTGAGTGCCCGTGGATCGATCCCCAGTACTGGGCATGTTTTCTTACACTTGCTGCCCATGTTCATCTAGCAGTGGGCAGGTACTTGGGTGTTAGTCGACTGGTGTGGGTCGCATCCTGGGGACAAAATTAACGTAAGTATTCAGAAATGCTCTTCATAACCAGGGACTTTCTGTACAGCATGTCACTGATGTGAGCTTTGGTATGTACAAGTTGTATTATGTACTTGTAGAAATAAACATTATTATTATTATTATTGTTGTTGTTGTTGTTGTTGTTGTTGTTTTCGTATACACTGCACATTATGAAGAAAAAACTGGTAAATAATCTAATAAACAATATGGATTATATTGTATTACCCAGGTGAAGCCTACTGTATTACCCAGGGGGGAGGAAGAGAAGAAGAAGAAGAAGAAGACCCTAACCCCCCAGGTCCCCCAGCGCCCACCTGGGGGTTAAACTTCTTAAAACCACAGGCCCAGACACGACATTCTAAGTTAGACAACTTTGGCGTACCTTTCTGGCAGAATTTGGCGAAACTCTGCCACGCCAACTCTGGGTTTCGCGCATGAAGGAACGAGTCAAGTTGGCCAGACAGATTTGTTGGCAGCCTTCACTTGCTGAGAGAATTGTATTGGTCTTGTGTACGGCCCCTTTACCGCCCCTCCGGGTTTATAAACCAATTATATTAAAACACTCTCTTGCTAAGAAATAATAATAATAATAATAATAATAATAATAATAATAATAATAATAATAATAATAATAATAATAATTATTATTATTATTATTATTATTATTATTATTATTCATTTACAACAGTAGTAATAATAAAAATAAATGAATAAATTCGGGAATAAATAATTTAAAAGTCTTTGTTGAGTAACACTTGTCAGTGACACCTGTCAGTGACACCTGTCAGTGACACCTGTCAGTGAAACTTGTCAGTGACACCTGTCAGTGACACCTGTCAGTGGCACTTGTCAGTGACACCTGTCAGTGACACTTGTCAGTCACACCTGTCAGTCACACCTGTCAGTGGCACTTGTCAGTGACACCTGTCAGTCACACCTGTCAGTCATACCGCTCAGAGTCACACCTACACATGTTACTCTCCAGACTATTATTTAATGCTCCCCCCAGAACTCATGTCAGAGTTTGTACCATCATAAATAAGCTACAGCTTTTAAATTTCTTGCATGAAGATGGTCTCTAGCAAGACCGAACATATCTACATCACCTTTGTTTACCTGACATCTGCTGCTAGGTGAGCAGTAAATATATCCCGGACCATACATCACCTTTGTTTACCTGACATCTGCTGCTAGGTGAGCAGTAAATATATCCCGGACCATACATCACCTTTGTTTACCTGACATCTGCTGTTAGGTGAGCAGTAAATATATCCCGGACCATACATCACCTTTGTTTACCTGACATCTGCTGCTAGGTGAGCAGTAAATATATCCCGGACCATACATCACCTTTGTTTATCTGACATCTGCTGTTAGGTGAGCAGTTCAAAGTTTATTCTCTATAAGGATTACAATGCTGAGTTTACAGAAATTTGGTTATTGTTTGGTTTACATGTAGTAAAATTGTGATTACAGAGTGTACCACTAGAACGCTTAGCATGGCTAGGCATTTCGGGCATACTTAGTTTTATTCTTAATTGTAAAATATTACAAATTATGAGGTAAGTTGGTATTATGGCTAAGTGACTAAATACTAGTTTGTGAGTTTAGCAATGTGAATGCTTTTGTTTTGGCACAGTACATAGTTTCAGTATTGGAGTATCACAGGATTCATTATTTTAAGACTGAGATTAATATTTCTGTTTATGGTCAAATGAGTGAGTGAGTGTAAGTGTGAACCACCAGGTGGTATTCGTGTAGTTAGTTGACGGGGTGTATCAGGGAGATAAGATGTTTTCTAATGGTAGTTTTGAAGGTGATGAATGTGTCTGCAGTTCTAGAGTTCTCAGGTAGGGTATTCCAGATTTTAGGGCCTTTGACATACATTGAATTTTTGTAAAGGTTTAGTCGGACACGGGGAATGTCGTAGAGATGTTTGTCTGGTGTTATGCCTGTGGGTTCTGTCACAACTATCAAGAAAGCGTTTTAGGTCAAGGTTGATATTAAAGTTTAAGGCCCTGTAGATGTAGATTGCACAGTAGTAAGTGTGGATGTACTGAACTGGGAGTAAGTTTAGATCTATGAAGAGTGGGGGGGTGTGTTGCCAGGGATGGGATTTAGTGATTATTCTTACTGCAGCTTTTTGTTGGGTTATTATTGGCTTTAGGTGTGTTGCTGCAGTTGATCCCCAAGCACAAATAGCATAGGTGAGGTATGGATAAATAAGTGAGTGGTATAGTGTGAGAAGGGCATTTTGCGGCACGTAGTATCGTATCTTGGAGAGGATCCCAACCGTTTTGGATACTTTTTTGGCTATATGCTGGATATGGGTGCTGAAATTCAGGTTGTTGTCAAGGTATAAGCCTAGGAATTTTCCCCCATTATTTCTGGTAATTAGAGTGTTGTCAATCTTAATGTTAATTTGTGCATCTCCTGCTCTGCTACCAAACATAATATAGTAGGTTTTGTCAGTGTTAAGCGTAAGTTTATTGGTTGTCATCCAAGTCGATATTTTAATCAGCTCCTCATTCACAATGGTGTTGAGGGTGGCAAGATTAGGGTGAGAGATGACATAAGTCGTGTCATCAGCAAAGAGAATGGGTTTCAGGTGTTGGGATACGTTTGGAAGGTCATTGATGTATATGAGGAAGAGCAGGGGACCAAGGACACTTCCCTGCGGAACTCCAGTATCAAGTGGCCGTGTTGCTGATCCCGGACCCTACATCACCTTTGTTTACCTGACATCTGCTGCTAGGTGAGCAGTAAATATATCCCGGACCCTAATAGAAATAAGTCACTTTTTCTGACCTTTTTTTTGGGTTATCTTGGGGTCTCTAGACATATGCTGTTATGTATGATAATCTATTTAACTGTATTTGTGTATACCTGAATAAACTATCTGGATAAGTTTAAGTTTTGTTGAGATTTTTAACCTTGGAGGGTTAGTCACTCAGGGTAACCCAAGAAAGTCAGTGCGTCATCGAGGACTGTCTAACTTATTTCCATTGTGGTGTTCAATCTTGTCCCCCAGGATGCCACCCACACCAGTCGACTAACACCCTAGCTGAGTGAATCTATCAGAACCAGCTGGCCGAGTTGTTAACGCACTGGCCTGTAAATTTTAGAACTTGGCTTCAAATCCTCACCCGTTCCCTGATTTATTTCCCCATCAATGTAGACAACCACCACTAACACCACACATAACTTCCCTCAACCTTATAAGAGCATCGTCTGACCCGCCAACACAAGCAACACAACACTAACACACTCACTATTATAAAGACAAGAGCGCCATAAATGTCTCTAGATAACAGCAAGCAAAAAATAAAATTGGAAAATTGTAAGTTCTAGACGACAGCTATAATCAAGCTATGCTCAGTGGCAAGTGCTTTCAAATGAATAACAACAATAACAATAACAGCAATAACCTTCACACAGGGTATTACAATAATAGCAAAAACAGTCTGTCAGCACACACACACAATGATAATAACACGTGCAGAGGAGAGGAAAGGAAGGAGAATAAGGAGGAGGAGAAGAAGTGGTTCACGAAGAAGAGAGAAGAAAAAGAGCTTGAGAGGAAAGGTGTCAGAGCTCACAGGTGTGTGTGTACCTGCAGGTGTTGGGTGACGCTGACAATATTCTGACTAGTGGTGGAGGGAGGAAGGTATTGACGGAGGTAGTGATGGAGGAGGTGGTATTGGAGGTGGTGGTAGTTGTAATGGAGGCAGTGTTGTGAGAGGCAGTGATGGAAGCTACAAAGCCTCCCTCTCTCTCTCTCTCTTTCCCTCCTTCTATCTCCCTGCAGGATGCACCATCTCCCGTGAACTGGCTGGAGGTATCTCACTGTCAAGGGCTGCAGCCTCCTCTCCCATCTGGGGATGCCAGAGAGAGAGAGAGATGCTGCCGTCTCTGTGTTACCTGAGATGATGATGCTGGCTTGCCAGGCAGCTAAGGTAAGAAGAGGATGAACGAAGGAAGAAGCAGAAAGAAAAGAAAAAAAATGAGAGAGAGAGAGAGAGAGAGAGAGAGAGAGAGAGAGAGAGAGAGAGAGAGAGAGAGAGAGAGAGAGAGAGAGAGAGAGAGAGAGAGCGGGAAAGTAGAAGACAGAACCGTGACATAGGAAATAAATAAATTAAAAATGAGAAATATGTAAAAGAGGGAAAAAGAGAAGAGATAAACGGAGATAATATTAGATAAAGAATGAGGGGTTGGAAGATAAATCACTGAGGGAGACACTACTACCTTGTCATACCACTATAAAACAGAATCTTGTCAAACGTTATGCACTCTGGCAGGATGGTCAGTTTTTTTAACTGTCTCCTGATATACATTGTATCTCTGAGTGTGTGTACTTACCGTACTTACCTATACATAGATGTAGGGGTTGATTGACAGTTCTTGGACCCGCCTCTTCGTTGGTCGTTACTAGGTCTACTCTGCTCCATGAGCATGAGCGGTGTGTGTGTGTGTGTGTGTGTGTGTGTGTGTGTGTGTGTGTGTGTGTGTGTGTGTGTATGTACTCACCTAATTGTAGTTGCAGGGGTCGAGACTCAGCTCCTGGCCCTGCTCCATGATCTTTATCATACCTCTTCTTAAAGCTATGTATGGTTCCTGTGTGTGTGTGTGTGTGTGTGTGTGTGTGTGCACTCGCCTATACTTACCTATTTTTGGTTGCTGCGGTCGAGTCATAGCTCCTGGCCTCGTGTGTGTGTGTGTGTGTGTGTGTGTGTGTGTGTGTGTGTGTGTGTGTGTGTGTGTGTGTGTGTGTGTATTACCACAACTACAATATTCTCACAACTACAGTAGTCTCATAACTACAATATTCCCACAACTCCAGCATCTCCCCCTCACCTCCAAGATGCTGACCACAGCTTCCCTCTCAGCTTCTGAATACAAATCTGTACACAGTTTCGCCACTCCTTTCTAACTCTTCTTTTTCCTTCCCGTCTATCTCCTCTCCCGTCATTTCTATCTCAATGAAAATGGTTATGCAAATATTTTCGTTAGTGGGTTTTGGTCTGAGAAGAACCTGTCTAGTTTGGGCCAGTAGGCCTCTTGCAGTGCTCCTCATTTTTTATGTTTTGTTATCACCATACCATTTCTCACTTGTTATATTCTCATGTTCTTCATTTCCTCCCTCTTCTTATCCCTCTTTTACTCCTTCCATCCCTTCTTCACCAGCATTATCTTGCCTCCTCCATCTGACCAACAGAAGTGGAGGTGAGGTATAGGGAGGAGGGGATGGGAGAGGGAGAGAATGGAGAGGGAGAGAGAGGAGGGGGAGAGTAGGAAGGAGGGGGTGTGATGGCAGCCTGAGATGCTAAACAGTGACATCAAAGAGAACAAAACTCAAATCAAACTTGTCGTTGTGAAGACGGTGCCAACACCCTGTGACCTGGGACAGCCAGGGAGAGGGTGTGACTGGGAGGGTTGGAGAGAGGGTGGGAGAGAGGGAGGGAGAGACAGGTATCAGTGGGAGGGAGTATCAACACTACATCCTGTGACAACAAATAGAGCAAGGCCAGAAGGATGACAATAACAACGATCACTATATGCAGATTAGCTCAACTAAAGACAGACAGAAATCTTCCTCCAGACACACTTTTGTGGAGTGCACCTGGCATACTATTTATCTTGGGACAAGGAAGTGGATGAGAGGAGACACTAGCAGGAGAGTGAGGGGAGGGAATGGGAGGGGAGAGGATGAGGGTGAGGGGAGAAGAAGGGAGGAAGGAGGGTGAAGAGATGCACTAAAGGAAGATGGTAGAAGAAAGGTAGGTATAATGTTTTTCAGGAAACAGGGCAAATGTCTCCTGACGCGAGTTTTAGTCATGTGATGACCCGCAGCTAGAGCTTTTGGTTATCTGACCGAGGCCTTCCACTGGCTTACCACTCCACCCCTTTAAAAATAATTATAACCATTTTCCTAACCTGCTAGAAGAGAAAAAGTATCGAGACAATTACTACTACTACTAATAACAATAATCTTCACCCTCGTCTTACATGTACTGTAATTTACAGAGGTACAACGTACATTGTAGTGAAGGGAAGGTGTGGCCAGCTCAGTAGTGTCAATAATATTCATGGGGGTACTAATCTAAATTTCTAGGTGTGCAACTCAGCCTTCAGTATAAATTACCAAGGTCTATAATCATAAGAATGGAAGAACACTTCAGCAGGCCTACTGACCTAGGTAACATTGAAAATGGGTTGGGCAAATGTTTTTTGCTAGTGGATTTGGATTTCAGAAGAACCTGCCTAGCATGGGCCAGTAGGCCTTCTGCAGTGTTCCTCCTAACTTATGTCTTACTCAAAAGCAACCTTTTCCACCCACCTATGTGTCAAATGTTTTTCCACAGCTACAGAAGAATTTGCTTCAGTACCTCAGGTACTAATCAGTCCCAACCCTTCTCACTCATATATTTCTCTTAATCCTTTTCTGGAGGAACCCAAGGTTTTAGCTTCTATCACCCTACTTGGTAGATTATTCCACGCATCTACAACAACTCTGAAAACCAGTACTTACCTCAGTTCTGCTGATCACTCCAAGGTCTTCCTCTTCCCGGATCCCCGCTAGCGAGGTTCAATACCTAATATATTGGTGTTTAATATTGCTGTATCCAAAATACATTACTTTGATCACTGTTAAATTTAGTTGTTAGCGTCTCCGAGCACTGGGCTAACTTATCGGGTGTTTCTAAAGCTTCTGAGAGAGTGTAAACACAGAGCCGATGACCTGATAAATGGTCTGATTAATGACCTGATTAATGGTGTGATTAATTGGAGTAATATGCTTGTGATGGATGGCTTCGTCCCTCGCTTCCTGTAGTTACTGCCGCTTTCTTAACTCTCTCTCTCACTCTCTTATTTCTTCCCTCACTTCTTCTCCCTCAATGCAAGCTATTCTTCTTTTCCTTCTGTCTTATTCTTTACTGACATTCGCCCTCCTTCCCAGCTCTGTCTCTCTTCCCACTTGCCTCTCCCTCTGCTACTCTCATTTCTGCATTCTTCTCTTTCCTTTCGTCCTTTTATTGTTTCTCCTCTCATTTTCATTACACTTCTCGTTATGCTCTCTTCCTTTCCCTTCTCTCTTCCCCCACTTCCTATCCTTTCCCTTATTATATAAACCTGTTCATCCTGCAGTTGCGGAAACCTATCATCCTTCCTGTTCTACCATCCTTCCCTTCAAACTCTCTTTATTTGATCTGCTTATCCATCTGTTATTGATTCTCTGGATCGACGTCTCTCCATTGTACCTCACCCACCTTTTTTCCTCTCTTCCTCAGTCCTCAACTTTAGTCCCTCACTTAATCTTTCTCTCACTCTTGAAGTAATTCCTCATTCCTTTTCAAATCTCGCTCTTTCGAAATGGACTTCTCCCTGGCTCTCAACTTGTTCCTCGACGCCAGCTGATCCTTTCACCTCTGACCTTTCCTTCCTGTGATGCTGCTCCACGCACCATCTTCTTAATTTTTTTTGTCTGTTTTCTCTCGATTTCTCTTTCCCTTCTCTCCATTACCAGTTTTTTCTTCTCTGTCTCTGTCTAATCATCTCTCTATTTCTCTCACACTGTCTCACCTGTATTTGTGTATACCTGAATAAACTTACACCCTCTCTTTCTCTGTCAATCTGTCTCACCCTTTGTCTCACCCTTTCTGTCTCACCCTTTCTGTCTCACCCTCTCTCTCTCTGTTCTCTTTGTCTGTCTGTCCGTTTCTCTATCTCTCTCTTTCTTTGGTCTTCTTCCTCTCGTCTCCAACCTCGCTATTTTTCCTCCAAGGCTGCGACACCCTCTCATCTGCAGTCATTCTCTTGAAGTCTCCCCTCCTCTTGTTCCACGTTTTCTTTATTTATATTTATTTTCAGGGCAACAGATGCGAGTCCCGTTTTCTCTCATAAAAGATCACATTTTCTTCTGAATGAACCATTTGAAATTAATAATAGATTATCAGTTCATCTTCCTCTCTTTTATTCAAATCTTCTGTATCACATTTTTATTGTCTATTTTTGATTGACATTTTTCTATATATTTTTTTTTCTTATCCGCCGGTATTCTCCCGGCCCGGGTCTTTTTCTGTCAGTTATTCTTCTCCGTTTTCTCTAATTAGTTCCCATTTTCTCTCATTAACTTCCATATTTGTTCCCTGATGTGACTCACTATTTTTGTTTGTTTATACTTTGTATCTGACCTGTCTCAGGGAGAGGGACGTCCGGGAATCGAACCCGGAATCTTTTGGTTGTGATTGAGAGAGTCACGTAAATTCATTTTAAGATTTCATTCACCTTACATCTATTTACACCTTTCACCTCTCTTTATCTCCTCTTCTCATCTCTCCCTCCCTTTTCTTCTCTTTTCTCATCCTACCCTACCCCATTCTCTCTCTTCCTCCCCCTCTCTTCTTTCCACTCTTTTACCTCATTCTCTCTTTCCCTTTCCTTCCTTCTCCCCAACCCTCCCCTTCCACTCTCTCCTCTAATCTCTTCCACCCAACCCTCTCTCTCTCTCTCTCTTCCACTTTCTCCCTTCCATCGCCCATCAACTCTAAGACAGACGATGATAGATTTGCAAACGTACATTTTCTGAAGAGAATTTCCACGCATAGAAAACGGATATTGGTAGAGTGTCAAAGTATAGATTTATTGAACATATTTACTTGTTATGTTTAGTTCCGAAATACTTTGTAACATTTGAACTTTGGCCAGAGTGACAGCTACGGCAGACGTACCTATTTACTGCTAGGTGAGCAGCAGCAGTAGGTGTTAATTAAACTGACACCCAGGTACCTATTTACTGCTAAGTGAGCAGGAGCAGCAGCAGCAGTAGATGTTAGACTGATACCCAGGTACCTATTTACTGCTAGGTGAGCAGGAACAGAGCAGCAGTAAGTCAGACTATCACCCAGGTACCTATTTTTTTCTGCTAGGTGAACAGAAGCAGCAGGTGTAAGCAGACTTATCAGCACCTTTCGCCCTCCCTGGGTTTTGAACCCAGGACCACTGGGTTGTGAGCCCAGTACACTGACCATATGCAATATGCTTTTGAAGAATGCAACTCGTGCAACGTTTTGGAATCTTTATTGTGGAAACGTTTCGCCAGCCAGTGATTTCATCAATCCAATACAGAGAAGTACGGTGGAAGACGAGGAAAAGTTTGAGGTAATCCGTCCCCTCCGTTCTTCTCTGTATTGGACTGAAGAAGCTAAAATGTTGCGTAACTTGCCAGTTTTCTAAACACTTTACAATAATACCTTACTGGCTGACAACACATGTAGTGAATGCAAATTTTAGATATTTAAATAAATCAAAACTGAAATTGAGTGTTTCTTGACGCTTTTGGTCATGTGACTGAGGCCTTCCACTGGCTTACCACCCCATAAAAAATATAGTTGTGATTATAACCATTGCTTCTGAAAATAACCCGATGAACAAAATTAAATCACAATATGATAAATACTTAGTATATAGTCTAATAAATTTACGTAGGTGTTGTAATAGAATTATTTATTATATATATTTTTATGACATAAAAATACGTTCTTGAGAAATCGACGCGACAGACTTTTGAAAAGAAGAAAATATCGTTCGTTCTTTTCGTGTTTGGCGCTCAATGTAGAGGAAAAGTTTGATGGATTTTAAGGAGGAAACAAAGTTATCCATGTTCCTCGCTCTGCACGCTGGAGGGGCCGGCCAGCAAGTGGACGTTTGGTCTTTACAAGTTTGATTGTTAACTCAGTCACTTGCCCGGGCATCAGTTCCAATATGGCGCAGCCAGGTGTGCCAACGTTTTTCCAAATCCACATCTCACAATCTTACTATTTTTATTCCTTACTTATGCATATTTTAACACCATAGTGACAGTAATATATATTTTCTCCACCTTAATAAAACTTTTCGGGTAAATTGTAAGGGTTACTGATTCAACAGAAAGCGAGATGGAAGGTATGGTTGGCAGACATGATCAATGGCAGCCATGTTTGTTGTGGTTGAGGAAAGAGGCCGGTGCGTCCAACACTGACCACTGATTACGTTAATACTAACTTTTGTACGTTAAAGTGGCTATTGGTTGCAGGTGCATGACCCAAACTTGTAGCTCACCGCTAAATATGTATCTAATGGAGGCACCTGAGAGGAAATACAGGAAGAAGAGCCCTTTGTGATAGACTATTGGAGGGAGTGTATTAAATTTCCATTAACAATAATATTAATTATAATTATTATTTAATTACCATTATTATTATTACTGTTATTACTAATTATGTTGTTAGTTTTTATGCTTTATTATATAAATATTTCATCAAATTTTGGAGCTATTGATAACTTCCATAGTCTGGAACATTGTTCCAGACTGTGGAACAAAACTCTTCTCCAGGCAGAGGGACTGATCACCTCAAAACTACGTCTTCAAGAGTGATGGACTGTACATCGTCTTTACATCTCCACTGCTTCTGCTGCCTCCTCTGTACTCGACTGAAGAAGCCTACTGTGTAGGCGATACATTTCGGGATAAAGATACCTAACTCTTACACATGTGTCTTTTCAACTTGTCCGTATTATACACCATTATCATACACAGATAACCCGCACATAGAAGAGAGGAGCTTACGACGACGTTTCGGTCCGACTTGGACCATTTACAAAGTCACACTAATGAAAAGGAGAGTAGGATGGGTATATGGGTAGTTCAGAAATGCTCAGTTCTGCTTTAATCAGCTTTGTAAAGCCCCTCAAGGAAGGTTCCTTGATGTTGGTGAGGGGCTCTTGATTTAGGGAATTGGATCTGTGCTCCAGTTCCCCGAATTAAGCCTGAATGCCTTCCACATCCCCCCCTAGGCGCTGTATAATCCTCCGGGTTTAGCGCTTCCCCCTTGATTATAATAATAATAATAATCAGCTTTGTAAAGCTATGCTCAGTATCTCATAACTGTGTGTACGTACACATTTACCGAGGGTTGTGGTGAGTTATGTGATGCGTTGAGAGAGTGAATGGAGGGACTACAGCAAGTGTGTGGGACGAGGAATTAAAATTGTCAGCTGAAGATGTGGTGAGATGGTTATTTCTGGTGCTGACCAAGGCTTGTGTTCAACCTGGTTTATTGCTATCTCCTGCCGTGTTCAGCCTGGTTTATTGCTATCTCCTGCCGTGTTCAGCCTGGTTTATTGCTACCTCCTGCCGTGTTCAGCCTGGTTTATTGCTATCTCCTGCCGTGTTCAGCCTGGTTTATTGCTACCTCCTGCCGTGTTCAGCCTGGTTTATTGCTACCTCCTGCCGTGTTCAAGCTGGTTTACTCCTACGTCCTGCCGTGTTCACCCTGGTTTATTGCTACCTCCTGCCGTGTTCAGCCTGGTTTATTGCTATCTCCTGCCGTGTTAAACCTGGTTTACTCCTACGTCCTGCCGTGTTCACCCTGGTTTATTGCTATCTCCTGCCGTGTTAAACCTGGTTTACTCCTACTTCCTGCCGTGTTCACCCTGGTTTACTGCTACTTTCTGCTAGCTGCTCCTCTACTGTCCTCCCTGTTACTTGTCTGTAAGTACCACAAAAGCTGTAACCCGACTCTGCACTTTCTTCCTGTCCTGACCCACACAAGGAGGTTGCAGGTCACGGAGGAAAACCTTCCCCAAACTCTATTTCTCTCCGACACATTAATTGACGGAGATGCCGCAGAAGTCGACATGCCATCATTTACTCAAGTTAGACTCGAGGATGAGAAATTGTCGTGCCTGTCTATGGTGAATTTTTTTTTTTTATATTTTATATCGTGAAATTGTTGGGTCATCTGCGGTACCTCAGGGTTCACTATGTCTGGGTCATGGTGACTGATGACACCTGCGGTACCTCAGGGCTCACTACGTTTGGGTCATGGTGACTGATGACACCTGCGGGATCTCAGGGCTCTCAACGTCTGGGTCATGGTGACTGATGACACCTGTGGGATCTCAGGGCTCACAACGTCTGGGTCATGGTGACTGATGACACCTGCGGTACCTTAGGGCTCACTACGTCTGGGTCATGGTGACTGATGACACCTGTGGGATCTCAGGGCTCACTACGTCTGGGTCATGGTGACTGATGACCTTGTGGCTGTGGTCGGGTTCACGTCTTACGAAGAGCAAGTTGTCAGAGGCCGAGGTTCAATTTGTGATCTTTGTACATGGATGTTCCTCATGGGAAAAACCCGTGTTGATGCAGCCTACCGTGTGCCTCTACTTGGAGATGCTGTGCATCTCCACCTGTATTGCAAACAACAACAACAACGGGAAAACTGATGATACCTTAGATAATACCCCGGCACCTGCTGTCCATGTTCACCTAGCAGTAAGTAGGTACCTGGGTGTTAGTCGACTGGTGTGGGTCGCATCCTGGGAACAAAATTAACCTAATTTGCGCGAAATGCTCTGCATAACGAAGAGCATCTATATAGTAATATGTCATTGATGTCAGCTACGGTCTGTATATGTTGTGTCACGTACTTGTAGAAATACAGATTATTATCAAGATACTGATTATTATAGACTACTTTGGACTGTCAAAATTGTATTTCAGGGACTATAACCAAAATCTAACTTATCTCTACCTGATAACCGACTCTCCCTAGGTTAGGTTAGGTTCGTCAGGAAACAGGACAAGTGTTTCCTGACGTGGGTCTTAGCCATATGATGACCCACAGCTGGAACTTTTGGTCATCTGACCGAGGTCTTCCATTGGCTTACCCATCCATCCCTTTAAACATTATGCTTATGATCATAACCATTGAGTTCCTCAATTCTCTGCCTAGACAAACTGGTGTTGATCATCAATACTTGCTCTAACCTGAAGGTGTTAGTTACAGAGAACTGGTATACTAAACTAGCTAACGGTAAAGCAGTATTAACATCTCAGAGCAATGGAATAATAATAAGACCAAATGTAAAGTATTTGGCCATTCCTGTGGTCACAATCTTGAACACCATGTTCTTAATTGTCCACTTATTGAGGAATATAGTGACAGTATGTGACACGTCAAGACATCTTACTAATGAAAATAATGTGCAAAATATATTAAGCAAATTTCTTAAATTTGCTTGTAGATGTAAAACCAGACGTACTCCTGTTAACCCTCTTGGGGCCTAGTTCCTAGGCCTATTGTGTATCCATATGCTCTTATGTTTCCCTCCATAGGATGGATATAAGGTACAGAATAAACTAGCCACTACCCTTCACAGGATGGATATAAGGTAGGTGAAACATGGTAGGTGAAACAAGGCTGTATGTATGCTGACAGCAGCATACATATAGCCGGGCTGACAGCAGCGACGTCCGTCAGCACCCAAAGGGCGACAAATTCCTCCTCTCTACGCTGAAAACCTCTCCTCTCCCGTCCCAGCATCCTATCCCAGCATCCCGTTCCAGCATCAAATCCCATCATCTCGTCCCAGCATCCCATCCCAGCATCCCGTCCCAGCATTCCATCCCAGCATCCCGTCCCAGCATCCCGTCCCAGCATCCCATCCCAGCATCCCGTCCCACAATAACCCATAACTGTCCATTCGCAAATTAATTCCTCGGGCGTGGAGGTGGTGACGAGCAGTGGACATCAGCGGGACAGCTCCTCTGGGGTAGAGGAGCGCAGCCTCTGCGCCAGACAGAGCCTTTCAAGAAATTGAACTGTGAGAATTCAGCTGTAAATTTCACGCGACGCGATGTTTACGGTGGAGGCCGCCATTGCGTTTACCGCGGGATTTAAGTGTGAAATTCGCCGATATTTCAGCGCTTATACGAGTGTTGTGGGATCTGAGAACGACCGAACGAAGGGAAATATAGAGAAGAATGTGATGAGGGCGAGAATTGAAGACGAGACGGGTTAAAAAGGGAGATGTCGATAACAAGTGTACTGACGTGAAGGAAGAGTGCCAGGTCTTGTGCCAGGTCTCGTGCCAGGTCTTTACTACACTACAGAACGAGATGGTGACGAGTTGAGTGAAATAGTAGTCTTAGTACAGAGAGCAAGCGCTTCTGGTGACTTCATTTCTGTGGCCCCGGTACCGAGTGTACAGCGCAAGTGTGGTTCCTTTGTCATGGTTTGAGATCTCGGGTGAAGTTATGAACTCGTGCCATGGGGTCAAACCCTATCCGTTCCGTGGTTTATGAGAATGAATAATAATAATAATAATAATAATAATAATAATAATAATAATAATAATAATAATAATCATAATACAAATAATAATAAAAATAATAATAATAATAATAATAATAATAATAATAATAATAATAATAATAATAATAATAATAATAATTATTATTATTATTATTATTATTATTATTATTATTATTATTATTATTATTATTATTATTATTATTATTATTATTATTAGTGTTAATATTATTATTATTTTTATTATTATCACGGTAAATCAGTAAGGGCTCATACTGAGGCTAGAGAACGAGAGCCAATCATGTTTGATACCATGGAACTGAAATTCTTGCCCCTGTTCCCAGTCCCAAGCCCTCTTTAGCAGTACCCAGACCACTCCTCCTGGAGTACCCAGACCACTCCTCCTGCAGTACCCAGACCACTCCTCCTGCAGTACCCAGACCACTCCTTCTGGAATACCCAGACCACTCCTCCTGCAGTACCCAGACCACTCCTCCTGCAGTACCCAGACCACTCCTTCTGGAATACCCAGACCACTCCTCCTGCAGTACCCAGACCACTCCTATTACAGTACCCAGACCACTCCTCCTGCAGTACCCAGACCACTCCTCCTGCAGTACCCAGACCACTCCTTCTGGAATACCCAGACCACTCCTCCTGCAGTACCCAAACCACTCCTCCTGCAGTACCCAGACCACTCCTTCTGGAGTGCCCAGACCACTCCTCCTGCAGTACCCAGACCACTCCTATTACAGTACCCAGACCACTCCTCCTGCAGTACCCAGACCACTCCTCCTGCAGTACCCAGACCACTCCTCCTGGAGTACCCAGACCACTCCTCCTGCAGTACCCAGACCACTCCTCCTGGAGCACCTAGATTCCTCGTGGAGCACCCAGACTACTCCTGATCATCCAGACTACTCCTGGATCACCCAGACTACTCCTGGATCACCCAAACTACTCCAGGAGCACCCAAACCCCTCCTGGAGCACCCAGACTTCTCTTGGATCACCCAGACTACTCCTGGATCACCCAGACTACTCCTGGATCTCCCAGACTACTCGTGGATCATCCAGAATACTCCTGGAGCACCCATACTACTCCTGGACCACCCATACTACTTCTGGAGCACCCAGACTTCTCCTGGATCATCCAGAAAATTCCTGGAGCACCCATACTACTCTTGGAGCACTCAGACTCTTCCTGGAGCACTTAGACTCCTCCTGGAGCACTCAGACTCCTGGAGCACCCAGACTACTCCTGGATTACCCAGACTTCTCTTGGAGCACCCAGACTACTCTCCTGGAACACCCAGACTACTCCTTGAGCACCCAGACTACTCCTGGAGCATCCAGACCCCTCCTGAAGCACACATACTACTCCTGGAGCACCCAGACTACTCCTGGATCACCCAGACTTGTCTTGGAGCACCCAGACTTCTCCTGGAACATCCAGACCCCTCCTGGAGCACCTATACTACTCCTGAAGCATCCATACTACTCATGGAGCAGCCAGACTACTCCTAGATCCCCCAGACTTCTCCTGGAACATCCAGATCTCTCATGGAGCATCCAGACCCCTCCTGGTGCACCCAGACTACTCCTGGAGCACCCAGACTACTCCTGGATCACCCAGACTACTCTTGGAGCACCCGCACTCCTCCTAAAACACCCAGACTACTACTCCTGGAGCACCCAGATTCCTCTTGGATCACCCACACCATCTTGGAGCACCCAGACTCCTCCTGGAGCACCCACACCATCCTGGAGCTCCCAGATTCCTCTTAGATCACCCAGACCCCTCCTGGATCACCTACACCATCTTGAAGCACGCGGACTCCTCCTGGAGCACCCAGACTCCTCCTTGAGCGCCCAGACTCCTCCTGGATCACCCGCACCAGCCTGGAGCGCCCAGACTCCTCCAGGATCACCCACACCAGCCTGGAGCGCCCAGACTCCTCCTGGATCACCCACACCAGCCTGGAGCACCCAGATTCCTCTTAGATCACCCAGACTCCTCCTGGAGCACCCACACCATCCTGGAGCACTTAGACTCCTTCTGGATCACCCACACCATCCTGGAGCACCCAGACAAGGGTGCAAACCTTAATGATGCAATTCCACCGCTGAATTAGCCGGCTGTTGAATAACTTAGGCGAGACTAAGAGCCGGATGTCGTAATTAGCAGCGAACAATCGAGTGATATTAGTTACCCTATTATTTCTAATTAATTCACCACAGTTAAGTAGGTATTGGAAATCAGGTGATTGGGAGATAAGCAGTTCGGGTGGTTGGACCGGGCGACAGGTAATTAAACCAGCCAGAGTCATTAAGCAGGAGATAATTGTTTGTAATTAGTGAAGTTATTGGTGTGTGTGTGTGTGTGTGTGTGTGTGTGTGTGTGTGTGTGTGTGTGTGTGTGTGTGTGTGTGTGTGTGTGTGTGTGTGTGTGTGTGTGTGCGCGCGTGTGTGTGTGTGTGTGTGTGTGTGTGTGTGTGTGTGTGTGTGTGTGTGTGTGTGTGTGTGTGTGTGCGTGTGTGTGTGTGTGTGTGTATGTGTGTGTGTGTGTGTGTGTGTGTGTGTGTGTGTGTGTGTGTGTGTGTGTGTGTGTGTGTGTGTGTGTGTGTGCTTTAGTTACCAGTTGTCAAAGGCACTTGCTGATAGGCACTTGGCCTGTTGTTTATAGTTTGGGGTATACTCACCTATTGGTGCTTCCCGGGATCGAGTCCTAGCTCCTGGCCCTCCCCGTCTGTTTGTTTGTGTGTGTGTACTCGCCTAATTACTCTCCTATTTGTGGTTGCAAGATTTGAGTCACAGCTCCTGGCCTTGCCTCTTCACTAGTCGCTGTTAGATCCACTCTTTCCCTGCTCCATGAGCTATATCATACCTCTTCTTAAAGCTATGTATGGATCTTGCACTATATCACTATTCCACTTCCTGACAATTCTATGACTGACGAAGTACTTCTTAACATCCCTGTAACTCATCTAAGTTTTAATCTTCCAGTTGTGACCCTTTGTTGCTGTGACCCATCTATGGAACATCCTGTGTCTGTCCACCTTGTCAATTCCTATCCGTATTTTAAATGTCGTTATGATGTCCTCCTTATCCCTCCTGTCCTCCTGTGTTGTCAGCTTGGGGACTAGTCTTGTTGCAAACTTTTGCACTTTATCTAATTTCTTGACGTGTTTGACCAGGTGCGGTTTCAATACTGGCTCTACATTCTCCAATATGGGCCTGACGTACACGGTGTACAGTGTCGTGAATGACTCCTTACTTAGACGTCGAAATGCTGTCGTCACAGGACTGCATACAGTCCTAGCACCACATACAGTAATAACACCACATACAATCCTAGCACCACATACAGACCTAGCACCACATACAGTCCTAACAGTCCTAACACCACAAATAATCCTAGCACCACATACAGTCCTAACAGTCCTAACACCAAGTACAATCCTAGCACCACATACAGTCCTAGCACCACATACAGTTCTAGCACCACATACAGTCCTAGCAGCACATACCGTCCTAACAGTCTTAACACCACGTACAATCCTAGCACCACATACAGTCCTAACACCACATACAGTCCTAACACCACATACAATCTTAGCACCACATACAATCCAAGCACCACATACAATCCTAGCACCACATACAGTCCTAGCACCAAATACAGTCCTAGCATCACATACAGTCCTAGCACCACATACAATCCTAGAACCACATCCAGTTCTAGCACCACATACAGTCCTAGCAACACATACAGTAATCGCACCAAATACAGTCCTAGCAACACATACAGTAATCGCACCAAATACAGTCCTAGCATCACATACAGTCCTAGCACCAAATACAATCCTAGAACCACATACAGTTCTAGCATCACATACATCTCTAGCACCACATAGAATCCTAGAACCACATACAATTCTAGCACCACATACAGTCCTAGCACCACATACAGTCCTAGCACAACATACAGTCCTAGCGCCACATACAGTCCTAGCACCACATACAATCCTAGCACAACATACAGTCCTAGCACAAAATACAGTCCTAGCACAACATACAGTCCTAGCACAACATACAGTCCTAGCACAACATACAGTCCTAGCACCACATACAGTCCTAGCACCACATACAGTCCTAGCACAACATACAGTCCTAGCACAACATACAGTCCTAGCACAACAAAGTCCTAGCACCACATACAGTCCTAGCACAACATGCAATCCTAGCACCACATACAGTCCTAGCACAACATACAGTCCTAGCACCATATGCAGTCCTAGCACAACATACAGTCCTAGCACAACATACAGTCCTAGCACAACATACAGTCCTAGCACCACATACAGTCCTAACACAACATACAGTCCTAGCACAACATGCAATCCTAGCACAACATACAGTCCTAGCACAACATACAGTCCTAGCACAACATACAGTCCTTGCACAACATACAGTCCTAGCACCACATACAGTCCTAGCACAACATACAGTCCTAGCACAACATACAGTCCTAGCACAACATACAGTCCTAGCACAACATACAGTCCTAGCACAACATACAGTCCTTGCACAACATACAGTCCTAGCACCACACACAGTCCTAGCACAACATAGTCCTAGCACAACATACAGTCCTAGCACAACATACAGTCCTAGCACCACATACAGTCCTAGCACAACATACAGTCCTAGCACAACATACAGTCCTAGCACAACATACAGTCCTAGTACAACATACAGTCCTAGCACCACATACAATCCTAGCACAACATACAGTCCTAGCACAATATACAGTCCTAGCACAACATACAGTCCTAGCACAACATACAGTCCTAGCACCACATACAGTCCTAGCACAACATACAGTCCTAGCACAACATACAGTCCTAGCACCACATACAGTCCTAGCACAACATACAGTCCTAGCACCATATGCAGTCCTAGCACAACATACAGTCCTAGCACAACATACAGTCCTAGCACAACATACAGTCCTAGCACCACATACAGTCCTAGCACAACATACAGTCCTAGCACCACATACAGTATTAGCACCATATGCAGTCTTAGCACAACATACAGTCCTAGCACAACATACAATCCTAGCACAACATACAGTCCTAGCACCACATACAGTCCTAACACAACATACAGTCCTAGCACAACATGCAATCCTAGCACAACATACAGTCCTAGCACAACATACAGTCCTAGCACAACATACAGTCCTTGCACAACATACAGTCCTAGCACCACATACAGTCCTAGCACAACATACAGTCCTAGCACAACATACAGTCCTAGCACAACATACAGTCCTAGCACAACCTAGCACAACATACAGCACAACATACAGTCCTAGCACAACATACAGTCCTTGCACACATACATACAGTCCTAGCACAACATAGTCCTAGCACTGCACAACATAGTCCTAGCACAACATACAGTCCTAGCACAACATACAGTCCTAGCACCACATACAGTCCAAGCACAACATACAGTCCAAGCACAACATACAGTCCTAGCACAACATACAGTCCTAGCACCACATACAATCCTAGCACAACATACAGTCCTAGCACAATATACAGTCCTAGCACAACATACAGTCCTAGCACAACATACAGTCCTAGCACCACATACAGTCCTAGCACAACATACAGTCCTAGCACAACATACAGTCCTAGCACCACATACAGTCCTAGCACAACATACAGTCCTAGCACCACATACAGTATTAGCACAACATACAGTCCTAGCACAACATACAGTCCTAGCACAACATACAGTCCTAGCACAACATACAGTCCTAGCACAACATACAGTCCTAGCACAACATACAGTCCTAGCACCACATACAGTCCTAGCACAACATACAGTCCTAGCACAACATACAGTCCTAGCACCACATACAGTCCTAGCACAACATACAGTCCTAGCACAACATACAGTCCTAGCACAACATACAGTCCTAGCACAACATACAGTCCTTGCACAACATACAGCCCTAGCACCACACACAGTCCTAGCACAACATGCAGTCCTAGCACAACATACAGTCCTAGCACCACATACAGTCCTAGCACAACATACAGTCCTAGTACCACATACAGTCCTAGCACCACATACAGTCCTAGCAGCACATACAGTCCTAGCACAACATACAGTCCTAGCACAACATATAGTCCTAGCACAACATACAGTCCTAGCACCACATACAGTCCTAGCACAACATACAGTCCTAGCACAACATACAGTCCTAGTACCACATACAGTCCTAGCACCACATACAGTCCTAGCACAGCATACAGTCCTAGCACCACATACAGTCCTGGCACAACATACAGTCCTAGCACAACATACAGTCCTAGCACAACATACAGTCCTAGCACAACATACAGTCTTAGCACCACATACAGTCCTAGCACAACATACAGTCCTAGCACAACATACAGTCCTAGCACCACATACATTCCTAGCACCACATACAGTCCTAGCACAACATACAGTCCTAGTACAACATACATTCCTATCACCACATACAGTCCTAGCACCACATACAGTCCTAGCACAACATACAGTCCTAGCACAACATACAGTCCTAGCACCACATACAGTCCTTCCACAACATACAGTCCTAGCACAACATACAGTCCTACACAACATACAGTCCTAGCACCACATACAGTCCTAGCATAACATACAGTCCTAGCACAACATTCAGTCCTAGCACAACATACAGTCCTAGCACCACATACAGTCCTAGCGCCACATACAGTCCTAGCACAACATACAGTCCTAGCTCAGCATACAGTCCTAGCACCACATACAGTCCTAGCATAACATACAGTCCTAGCACAACATACAGTCCTAGCACCACATACAGTCCTAGCACCACATACAGTCCTAGCACAACATACAGTCCTAGCACAACATACAGTCCTAGTCCTAGCACAACATACATAGCACACATACAGTCCTACAGCACCACATACAGTCCTAGTCAGTCCTAGCACCACATACAGTCCTACATACAGTCACCACATACAGCACAACATACAGTCCTAGCATAACATACAGTCCTAGCACCACATACAGTCCTAGCATAACATACAGTCCTAGCACAACATACAGTCCTAGCACCACATACAGTCCTAGCATAACACACAGTCCTAGCACAACATACAGTCCTAGCATAACACACAGTCCTAGCACAACATACAGTCCTAGCACCACATACAGTCCTAGCATAACACACAGTCCTAGCACAACATACAGTCCTAGCACCACATACAGTCCTAGCATAACACACAGTCCTAGCACAACATACAGTCCTAGCACAACATACAGTCCTAGCACCACATACAGTCCTAGCACAACATACAGTCCTAGCACCACATACAGTCCTAGCACAACATACAGTCCTAGCACCACATACAGTCCTAGCACCACATACAGTCCTAGCACAACATACAGTCCTAGCACAACATACAGTCCTAGCACCACATACAGTCCTAGCACCACAAACAGTCCTAGCACCACATACAGTCCTAGCATAACATACAGTTCTAGCACAACATACAGTCCTAGCACCACATACAGTCCTAGCATAACATACAGTTCTAGCATAACATACAGTCCTAGCACAACATACAGTCCTAGCACCACATACAGTCTTAGGTAGATTAGGAATAAACTTTCATACTTTTAAACAGCAGTGAATCGCTACCCCACGTACCTATCATCCCTTCCCGCCCCATTTACCCCCTCTTCCCATTTCCCCTGATCCTCCCTACTCCCCTTTCCTACGAACCTTTGTCCCCGGAATTAATTCCTATCGAAGTGAGGCAATATGGGTGTCAGGTTAATATATACAATTAGAGAGGCAGAGGACCAGGTCCACCTGATGCAAGACTGCTGCAACATTACTGTCAGGCTCCTAGCAGTGGTGCTGTGTTCTCCTAGGCATGGCAGAGCTGCTGTGTTCTCCTAGGTATGCCAGAGCTGCTATGTTCTCCTAGGTATGCTAGAGCTGCTGTGTTCTCCTAGGTATGCTAGAGCTGCTATGTTCTCCTAGGTATGCTAGAGCTGCTGTGTTCTCCTAGGTATGCTAGAGCTGCTGTGTTCTCCTAGGCATGACAGAGCTGCTGTGTTCTCCTAGGTATGCCAGAGCTGCTATGTTCTCCTAGGTATGCTAGAGCTGCTGTGTTCTCCTAGGTATGCCAGAGCTGCTGTGTTCTCCTAGGTATGCCAGAGCTGCTGTGTTCTCCTAGGTATGCTAGAGCTGCTGTGTTCTCCTAGGTATGCTAGAGCTGCTGTGTTCTCCTAGGTATGCCAGAGCTGCTGTGTTCTCCAAGGTATGCTAGAGCTGCTGTGTTCTCCTGGGTATGCTAGAGCTGCTGTGTTCTCCTAGGTATGCCAGAGCTGCTGTGTTCTCCTAGGTATGCTAGAGCTGCTGTGTTCTCCTAGGTAGCTGCTGTGCCAGAGCTGCTGTGTTCTCCTAGGCATGCCAGAGCTGCTGTGTTCTCCTACGTATGCTAGAGCTGCTGTGTTCTCCTAGGTATGCTGGAGCTGTTGTGTTCTCCTACGTATGCTAGAGCTGCTGTGTTCTCCTAGGTATGCTAGAGCTGCTGTGTTCTCCTACGTATGCTAGAGCTGCTGTGCTCTCCTTGGTATGCTAGAGCTGCTGTGTTCTCCTAGGCATGCCAGAGCTGCTGTGTTCTCCTAGGTATGCTAAAGCTGCTGTGTTCTCTTAGGAATGCTAGAGCTGCTGTGTTCTCCTAGGCATGCTAGAGCTGCTGTGTTCTCTTAGGAATGCTAGAGCTGCTGTGTTCTCCTAGGTATGCTAGAGTTGCTGTGTACTCCTAGATATGCTACAGCTGTTGTGTTCTCCTAGGTATGCTAGAGCTGCTGTGTTCTCCTAGGTATGCTAGAGCTGCTGTGTTCTCCTAGGTATGCTAGAGCTGCTGTGTTCTCCTAGGAATGCTAGAGCTGCTGTGATCTCCTAGGTATGCTAGAGCTGCTGTGTTCTCCTAGGTATGCTAGAACTGCTGTATTCTCCTAAGTATGCTAGAGCTGCTGTGTTCTCCTAGGTATGCTAAAGCTGCTGTGTTCTAGGTATGCTAGAGCTGCTGTGTTCTCCAAGGTATGCTAGAGCTGCTGTGTTCTCCTAGGTATGCTAGAGCTTCTGTGTTCTCCTACGTATGCTAGAGCTGCTGTGTTCTCCTAGGTATGCTAGAGCTGCTGTGTTCTCCTACGTATGCTAGAGCTGCTGTGCTCTCCTTGGTATGCTAGAGCTGCTGTGTTCTCCTAGGCATGCCAGAGCTGCTGTGTTCTCTTAGGAATGCTAGAGCTGCTGTGTTCTCCTAGGCATGCTAGAGCTGCTGTGTTCTCCTAGGTATGCCAGAGCTGCTATGTTCTCCTAGGTATGCTAGAGCTGCTGTGTTCTCCTAGGTATGCTAGAGCTGCTATGTTCTCCTAGGTATGCTAGAGCTGCTGTGTTCTCCTAGGTATGCTAGAGCTGCTGTGTTCTCCTAGGCATGCTAGAGCTGCTGTGTTCTCCTAGGTATGCCAGAGCTGCTATGTTCTCCTAGGTATGCTAGAGCTGCTGTGTTCTCCTAGGTATGCCAGAGCTGCTGTGTTCTCCTAGGCATGCCAGAGCTGCTGTGTTCTCCTACGTATGCTAGAGCTGCTGTGTTCTCCTAGGTATGCTGGAGCTGTTGTGTTCTCCTACGTATGCTAGAGCTGCTGTGTTCTCCTAGGTATGCTAGAGCTGCTGTGTTCTCCTACGTATGCTAGAGCTGCTGTGCTCTCCTTGGTATGCTAGAGCTGCTGTGTTCTCCTAGGCATGCCAGAGCTGCTGTGTTCTCCTAGGTATGCTAGAGCTGCTGTGTTCTCTTAGGAATGCTAGAGCTGCTGTGTTCTCCTAGGCATGCTAGAGCTGCTGTGTTCTCTTAGGAATGCTAGAGCTGCTGTGTTCTCCTAGGTATGCTAGAGTTGCTGTGTACTCCTAGATATACTACATCTGTTGTGTTCTCCTAGGTATGCTAGAGCTGCTGTGTTCTCCTAGGTATGCTAGAGCTGCTGTGTTCTCCTAGGTATGCTAGAGCTGCTGTGTTCTCCTAGGAATGCTAGAGCTGCTGTGGTCTCCTAGGTATGCTAGAGCTGCTGTGTTCTCCTAGGTATGCTAGAACTGCTGTATTCTCCTAAGTATGCTAGAGCTGCTGTGTTCTCCTAGGTATGCTAAAGCTGCTGTGTTCTAGGTATGCTAGAGCTGCTGTGTTCTCCAAGGTATGCTAGAGCTGCTGTGTTCTCCTAGGTATGCTAGAGCTTCTGTGTTCTCCTACGTATGCTAGAGCTGCTGTGTTCTCCTAGGTATGCTAGAGCTGCTGTGTTCTCCTACGTATGCTAGAGCTGCTGTGCTCTCCTTGGTATGCTAGAGCTGCTGTGTTCTCCTAGGCATGCCAGAGCTGCTGTGTTCTCTTAGGAATGCTAGAGCTGCTGTGTTCTCCTAGGCATGCTAGAGCTGCTGTGTTCTCCTAGGTATGCCAGAGCTGCTATGTTCTCCTAGGTATGCTAGAGCTGCTGTGTTCTCCTAGGTATGCTAGAGCTGCTGTGTTCTCCTAGGTATGCTAGAGCTGCTGTGTTCTCTTAGGAATGCTAGAGCTGCTGTGTTCTCCTAGGCATGCTAGAGCTGCTGTGTTCTCCTAGGTATGCTAGAGCTGCTGTGTTCTCCTAGGTATGCTAGAGCTGCTGTGTTCTCCTAGGTATGCCAGAGCTGCTGTGTTCTCCTAGGCATGCCAGAGCTGCTGTGTTCTCCTACGTATGCTAGAGCTGCTGTGTTCTCCTAGGTATGCTGGAGCTGCTGTGTTCTCCTACGTATGCTAGAGCTGCTGTGTTCTCCTAGGTATGCTAGAGCTGCTGTGTTCTCCTACGTATGCTAGAGCTGCTGTGCTCTCCTTGGTATGCTAGAGCTGCTGTGTTCTCCTAGGCATGCCAGAGCTGCTGTGTTCTCCTAGGTATGCTAGAGCTGCTGTGTTCTCTTAGGAATGCTAGAGCTGCTGTGTTCTCCTAGGCATGCTAGAGCTGCTGTGTTCTCTTAGGAATGCTAGAGCTGCTGTGTTCTCCTAGGTATGCTAGAGTTGCTGTGTACTCCTAGATATACTATATCTGCTGTGTTCTCCTAGGTATGCTAGAGCTGCTGTGTTCTCCTAGGTATGCTAGAGCTGCTGTGTTCTCCTAGGTATGCTAGAGCTGCTGTGTTCTCCTAGGAATGCTAGAGCTGCTGTGTTCTCCTAGGTATGCTAGAGCTGCTGTGTTCTCCTAGGTATGCTAGAACTGCTGTGTTCTCCTAAGTATGCTAGAGCTGCTGTGTTCTCCTAGGTATGCTAAAGCTGCTGTGTTCTAGGTATGCTAGAGCTGCTGTGTTCTCCTAGGTATGCTAGAGCTGCTGTGTTCTCCTAGGTATGCTAGAGCTGCTGTGTTCTCCTACGTATGCTAGAGCTGCTGTGTTCTCCTAGATATGCTAGAGCTGCTATGTTCTAGGTATGCTAGAGCTGCTGTGTTCTCCTAGGTATGCTAGAGCTGCTGTGTTCTCCTAGGTATGCTAGAGCTGCTGTGTTCTCCTACGTATGCTAGAGCTGCTGTGTTCTCCTAGGTATGCTAGAGCTGCTGTGCTCTCCTTGTTATGCTAGAGCTGCTGTGTTCTCCTAGGCATGCCAGAGCTGCTGTGTTCTCTTAGGTATGCTAGAGCTGCTGTGTTCTCTTAGGAATGCTAGAGCTGCTGTGTTCTCCTAGGCATGCTAGAGCTGCTGTGTTCTCTTAGGAATGCTAGAGCTGCTGTGTTCTCCTAGGTATGCTAGAGCTGCTGTGTACTCCTCGATATACTATATCTGCTGTGTTCTCCTAGGTATGCTAGTGCTGCTGTGTTCTCCTAGGTATGTTAGAGCTGCTGTGTTCTCCTAGGTATGCTAGAGCTGCTGTGTTCTCCTAGGAATGCTAGAGCTGCTGTGTTCTCCTAGGTATGCTAGAACTGCTGTGTTCTCCTAGGAATGCTAGAGCTGCTGTGTTCTCCTAGGTATGCTAGAGCTGCTGTGTTCTCCTAGGTATGCTAGAGCTGCTGTGTTCTCTTACGTATTCTAGAGCTGCTGTGTTCTCCTAGGTATGCTAGAGCTGCTGTGTTCTCCTACGTATGCTAGAGTTGCTGTGTACTCCTAGATATACTATATCTGCTGTGTTCTCCTAGGTATGATAGAGCTGCTGTGTTCTCCTAGGTATGCTAGAGCTGCTGTGTTCTCCTACGTATGCTAGAGCTGCTGTGTTCTCCTAGGAATGCTAGAGCTGCTGTGTTCTCCTAGGTATGCTAGAGCTGCTGTGTTCTCCTAGGTATGCTAGAACTGCTGTGTTCTCCTAAGTATGCTAGAGCTGCTGTGTTCTCCTAGGTATGCTAAAGCTGCTGTGTTCTAGGTATGCTAGAGCTGCTGTGTTCTCCTAGGTATGCTAGAGCTGCTGTGTTCTCCTACGTATGCTAGAGCTGCTGTGCTCTCCTTGGTATGCTAGAGCTGCTGTGTTCTCCTAGGCATGCCAGAGCTGCTGTGTTCTCTTAGGTATGCTAGATCTGCTGTGTTCTCTTAGGAATGCTAGAGCTGCTGTGTTCTCCTAGGCATGCTAGAGCTGCTGTGTTCTCTTAGGAATGCTAGAGCTGCTGTGTTCTCCTAGGTATGCTAGAGTTGCTGTGTACTCCTAGATATACTATATCTGCTGTGTTCTCCTAGGTATGCTAGAGCTGCCGTGTTCTCCTAGGTATGCTAGAGCTGCTGTGTTCATCTAGGTATGCTAGAGCTGCTGTGTTCTCCTAGGAATGCTAGAGCTGCTGTGTTCTCCTAGGTATGCTAGAGCTGCTGTGTTCTGCTAGGTATGCTAGAACTGCTGTGTTCTCCTAAGTATGATAGAGCTGCTGTGTTCTCCTAGGTATGCTAAAGCTGCTGTGTTCTCCTAGATATGCTAGAGCTGCTGTGTTCTCCTAGGTATGCCAGAGCTGCTGTGTTCTCCTAAGTATGCTAGAGCTGCTGTGTTCTCTTACGTATGCTAGAGCTGCTGTGTTCTCCTAGGTATGCTAGAGCTGCTGTGTTCTCCTACGTATGCTAGAGCTGCTGTGCTCTCCTTGGTATGCTAGAGCTGCTGTGTTCTCCTAGGCATGCCAGAGCTGCTGTGTTCTCCTAGGTATGCTAGAGCTGCTGTGTTCTCCTAGGTATGCTAGAGCTGCTGTGTTCTCCTAGGAATGCAAGAGCTGCTGTGTTCTCCTAGGTATGCTAGAGCTGCTGTGTTCTCCTAGGTATGCTAGAACTGCTGTGTTCTCCTAGGTATGCTAGAGCTGCTGTGTTCTCCTAGGTATGCTAAAGCTGATGTGTTCTCCTAGGTATGCTAGAGCTGCTGTGTTCTCCTAGGTATGCTAGAGCTGCTGTGTTCTTCTAGGTATGCTAGAGCTGCTGTGTTCTCCTAGGAATGCTAGAGCTGCTGTGTTCTCGTAGGTATGCTAGAGCTGCTGTGTTCTCCTACGTATGCTAGAGCTGCTGTGTTCTCCTAGGTATGCTAGAGCTGCTGTGTTCTCTTAGGAATGCTAGAGCTGCTGTGTTCTCCTAGGTATGCTAGAGCTGCTGTATAGTCCTAGATATACTAGATCTGCTGTGTTCTCCTAGGTATGCTAGAGCTGCTGTGTTCTCCTAGGTATGCTAGAGCTGTTGTGTTCTCCTAGGTATGCTAGAGCTGCTGTGTTCTCCTAGGAATGCTAGATCTGCTGTGTTCTCCTAGGTATGATAGAGCTGCTGTGTTCTCTTAGGTATGCTAGAGCTGCTATATTCTCCTAGGTATGCTAGAGCTGCTGTGTTCTTCTAGGTATGCTAAAGCTGTTGTGCTCTCCTAGGTATGATAAAGCTGCTGTGTTCTCCTAGGTATACTAGAGCTGCTGTGCTCTCCTAGCTATGTCAGAGCTGCTGTGCTCTCCTAGGTATGCTAGAGCGACTGTGCTCTCCTAGGTATGCCAGAGCTGCTGTGCTCTCCTAGCTATGCTAGAGCTGCTGTGCTCTTCTAGGTATGCTAGAGCTGCTGTGCTCTCCTAGGTATGCTAGAGCTGCTGTGTTCCCCTAGGTATACTAGAGCTGCTGTGTTCTCCTAGGTATGCCGGAGCTGCTGTGCTCTCCTAGGTATGCCAGAGCTGCTGTGTTCTCCTAGGTATGCCAGAGCTGCTGTGTTCTTCTAGGTATGCCAGAGCCGCTGTGCTCTCCTAGCTATGCTAGAGCTGCTGTGTTCTCCTAGGTATGCCAGAGCTGCTGTGTTCTCCTAGGTATGCCAGAGCTGCTGTGCTCTTCTAGCTATGCTAGAGCTGCTGTGCTCTCTTAGGTATGCTAGAGCTGCTGTGTTCCCCTGGGTATGCCAGAGCTGCTGTGCTCTCCTAGCTATGCTAGAGCTGCTGTGCTCTCTTAGGTATGCTATAGCTGCTGTGTTCTCCTAGGTATGCCAGAGTTACTGTGCTCTCCTAGGTATGCCAGAGCTGCTGTGTTCTCCTAGGTATGCCAGAGCTGCTGTGTTCTCCTAGGTATGCCAGAGCTGCTGTGTTCGCCTAGGTATGCCAGAGCTGCTGTGTTCTCCTAGGTATGCCAGAGCTGCTGTGCTCTCCTAGGTATGCCAGAGCTGCTGTGTTCTTCTAGGTATGCCAGAGCTGCTGTGTTCTCCTAGGTATGCTAGACCTGTCCACTGACAATATTCTCCTTTTGTTCCTCGTCTCCGACTGTTGCAGAAAAAGTTGGGCCCGAGAGCTGGAGGACAACACCCGCAAACTCAGCAAATGTAAACACCCCAAAGTGACCGGTACTTTTCGCGCCAAATTCGAGGAGATTTTCCCGGGAAATTTACAACTGCGTGCGCGCGCTTTTTTCCCTCCAAACAAAACACGCGCGCGCGTAAATCGTCAAAGATCGGCTTCCAGTAACTTACCCAGCGCGTTTTTCTTCCCTGTACCGTTGGTCTTCGTATTACGGACTGCGTGGGCGGTGGTTGATAAGCGGTGACGTAAGCGGCGACGGAGCGACCATGTTAGCGATGGCCCAGTATATCACTAACCTAACCTCCACCCATTATATCACAAGCTATAAATAATCCCAGCCTTATCTGGCTGGCTTAAGCCAAGCCAGAGAAGTGCTTGAGGAGAGAGAGAGAGAGAGAGAGAGAGAGAGAGAGAGAGAGAGAGAGAGAGAGAGAGAGAGAGAGAGAGAGAGAGAGAGAGAGAGAGAGAGAGAGAGAGAGAGAGAGAGAGAGAGAGAGAGAGAGAGAGAGAGAGAGAGAGAGAGAGAGAGAGAGAGAGAGAGAGAGAGAGAGAGAGAGAGAGAGAGGTAATATACATTATATAAGGCGCACCTCTTCCCCCCCAAAAAATCTTGAAAAATCAGCCTGCGCCTTATATGCTCAAGGTCATGGTCAAGGGTAGGCTTTGGGTTACGCTTTGGCGTAACAATGAGGTCCATGGTTCGATCCCCATTAAGGGTGAAAACATTAGTAAGTGTTTTCTTGAGACACCTGCTGTCCCTGTTCACCTAGTAGTAAGTAGGTACCTGGGTGTTAGTCGACTGGTGTGGGTCGCATCTTGGGGACAAAATTGACCGAATTTGCGGGAAATGCTCTGCATAACAAGGGACTTTCTATATAGTAGTAAGTCAATGATGTCAGCTATGGTCTGTATAAGTTGTATCATATACCTATATAAATTATTATTATTATTATTACCATTATTATTATTATTATTATTATTATTATTATTATTATTATTATTATTATTATTATTATTATTATTATTATTATTATTATTTTTATTTATTTATTATCACACTGGCCGATTCCCACCAAGGCAGGGTGGCCCGAAAAAGAAAAACTTTCACCATCATTCACTCCATCACTGTCTTGCCAGAAGGGTGCTTTACACTACAGTTTTTAAACTGCAACATTAACACCCCTCCTTCAGAGTGCAGGCACTGTACTTCCCATCTCCAGGACTCAAGTCCGGCCTGCCGGTTTCCCTGAACCCCTTCATAAATGTTACTTTGCTCACACTCCAACAGCACGTCAAGTATTAAAAACCATTTGTCTCCATTCACTCCTATCAAACACGCTCACGCATGCCTGCTGGAAGTCCAAGCCCCTCGCACACAAAACCTCCTTTACCCCCCTCCCTCCAACCCTTCCTAGGCCGACCCCCTACCCCGCCTTCCTTCCACTACAGACTGATACACTCTTGAAGTCATTCTGTTTCGCTCCATTCTCTCTACATGTCCGAACCACCTCAACAACCCTTCCTCAGCCCTCTGGACAACAGTTTTGGTAATCCCGCACCTCCTCCTAACTTCCAAACTACGAATTCTCTGCATTATATTCACACCACACATTGCCCTCAGACATGACATCTCCACTGCCTCCAGCCTTCTCCTCGCTGCAACATTCATCACCCACGCTTCACACCCATATAAGAGCGTTGGTAAAACTATACTCTCATACATTCCCCTCTTTGCCTCCAAGGACAAAGTTCTTTGTCTCCACAGACTCCTAAGTGCACCACTCACTCTTTTTCCCTCATCAATTCTATGATTCACCTCATCTTTCATAGACCCATCCGCTGACACGTCCACTCCCAAATATCTGAATACGTTCACCTCCTCCATACTCTCTCCCTCCAATCTGATATCCAATCTTTCATCACCTAATCTTTTTGTTATCCTCATAACCTTACTCTTTCCTGTATTCACCTTTAATTTTCTTCTTTTGCACACCCTACCAAATTCATCCACCAATCTCTGCAACTTCTCTTCAGAATCTCCCAAGAGCACAGTGTCATCAGCAAAGAGCAGCTGTGACAACTCCCACTTTGTGTGTGATTCTTTATCTTTTAACTCCACGCCTCTTGCCAAGACCCTCGCATTTACTTCTCTTACAACCCCATCTATAAATATATTAAACAACCACGGTGACATCACACATCCTTGTCTAAGGCCTACTTTTACTGGGAAAAAATTTCCCTCTTTCCTACATACTCTAACTTGAGCCTCACTATCCTCGTAAAAACTCTTCACTGCTTTCAGTAACCTACCTCCTACACCATACACTTGCAACATCTGCCACATTGCCCCCCCTATCCACCCTGTCATACGCCTTTTCCAAATCCATAAATGCCACAAAGACCTCTTTAGCCTTATCTAAATACTGTTCACTTATATGTTTCACTGTAAACACCTGGTCCACACACCCCCTACCTTTCCTAAAGCCTCCTTGTTCATCTGCTATCCTATTCTCCGTCTTACTCTTAATTCTTTCAATTATAACTCTACCATACACTTTACCAGGTATACTCAACAGACTTATCCCCCTATAATTTTTGCACTCTCTTTTATCCCCTTTGCCTTTATACAAAGGAACTATGCATGCTCTCTGCCAATCCCTAGGTACCTTACCCTCTTCCATACATTTATTAAATAATTGCACCAACCACTCCAAAACTATATCCCCACCTGCTTTTAACATTTCTATCTTTATCCCATCAATCCCGGCTGCCTTACCCCCTTTCATTTTACCTACTGCCTCACGAACTTCCCCCACACTCACAACTGGCTCTTCCTCACTCCTACAAGATGTTATTCCTCCTTGCCCTATACACGAAATCACAGCTTCCCTATCTTCATCAACATTTAACAATTCCTCAAAATATTCCCTCCATCTTCCCAATACCTCTAACTCTCCATTTAATAACTCTCCTCTCCTATTTTTAACTGACAAATCCATTTGTTCTCTAGGCTTTCTTAACTTGTTAATCCCACTCCAAAACTTTTTCTTATTTTCAACAAAATTTGTTGATAACATCTCACCCACTCTCTCATTTGCTCTCTTTTTACATTGCTTCACCACTCTCTTAACCTCTCTCTTTTTCTCCATATACTCTTCCCTCCTTGCATCACTTCTACTTTGTAAAAACTTCTCATATGCTAACTTTTTCTCCCTTACTACTCTCTTTACATCATCATTCCACCAATCGCTCCTCTTCCCTCCTGCACCCACTTTCCTGTAACCACAAACTTCTGCTGAACACTCTAACACTACATTTTTAAACCTACCCCATACCTCTTCGACCCCATTGCCTATGCTCTCATTAGCCCATCTATCCTCCAATAGCTGTTTATATCTTACCCTAACTGCCTCCTCTTTTAGTTTATAAACCTTCACCTCTCTCTTCCCTGATGCTTCTATTCTCCTTGTATCCCATCTACCTTTTACTCTCAGTGTAGCTACAACTAGAAAGTGATCTGATATATCTGTGGCCCCTCTATAAACATGTACATCCTGAAGTCTACTCAACAGTCTTTTATCTACCAATACATAATCCAACAAACTACTGTCATTTCGCCCTACATCATATCGTGTATACTTATTTATCCTCTTTTTCTTAAAATATGTATTACCTATAACTAAACCCCTTTCTATACAAAGTTCAATCAAAGGGCTCCCATTATCATTTACACCTGGCACCCCAAACTTACCTACCACACCCTCTCTAAAAGTTTCTCCTACTTTAGCATTCAAGTCCCCTACCACAATTACTCTCTCACTTGGTTCAAAGGCTCCTATACATTCACTTAACATCTCCCAAAATCTCTCTCTCTCCTCTGCATTCCTCTCTTCTCCAGGTGCATACACGCTTATTATGACCCACTTCTCGCATCCAACCTTTACTTTAATCCACATAATTCTTGAATTTACACATTCATATTCTCTTTTCTCCTTCCATAACTGATCATTTAACATTACTGCTACCCCTTCCTTTGCTCTAACTCTCTCAGATACTCCAGATTTAATCCCATTTATTTCCCCCCACTGAAACTCTCCTACCCCCTTCAGCTTTGTTTCGCTTAGGGCCAGGACATCCAACTTCTTTTCATTCATAACATCAGCAATCATCTGTTTCTTGTCATCCGCACTACATCCACGCACATTTAAGCAACCCAGTTTTATAAAGTTTTTCTTCTTCTCTTTTTTAGTAATTGTATACAGGAGAAGGGGTTACTAGCCCATTGCTCCCGGCATTTTAGTCGCCTCATACGACACGCATGGCTTACGGAGGAAAGATTCTTTTCCACTTCCCCATGGACAATAGAAGAAATAAAAAAGAACAAGAGCTATTTAGAAAAAGGAGAAAAACCTAGATGTATGTATATATATATATGCATGTGCGTGTCTGTGAAGTGTGACCAAAGTGTAAGTAGGAGTAGCAAGATATCCCTGTTATCTTAGCGTGTTTATGAGACAGAAAAAGAAACCAGCAATCCTACCATCATGCAAAACAGTTACAGGTTTTTGTTTCACAGTCATCTGGCAGGACGGTAGTACTTCCCTGGGTGGTTGCTGTCTACCAACCTACTACCTACTTACCTATTATTATTATTATTATTATTATTATTATTATTATTATTATTATTATTATTATTATTATTATTATTATTATAATTATTATTATTAACTGCATGGAAAGACAGTCTTGCATACTCATCCGACTTATATGCCGGAAAGAGAGAGAGAGAGAGAGAGAAAGCAGGACAGTAGTGCTGATAGGCTCAATCCTCCTTCCGTTAATAAGGCTACAGACATGCTACTCAGATCCCCCGGGGCTCAGCCGGGGTCAACAGAGGCTGTTCAGTATGCCACAAGGGCGAGTGTGCTCGGGCAACCTGGTGGAGCAACGCCCTTAATTGCTAGCCTCAAGTGCAATCCCAACCCCCCCATTCTCTATCAAAAAAACTCTCTCTCTCTCTCTCTCTCTCTCTCTCTCTCTCTCTCTCTCTCTCTCTCTCTCTCTCTCTCTCTCGTTCTCTCATGTGCATGCATACATATCTACTCGCATGCACACAAACACATACTGTACATACACAACACATACTGTACATACACAACACATACTGTACATACACAACACATACTGTACATACACAACACATACTGTACATACACAACACATACTGTACATACACAACACATACTGTACATACACAACACATACTGTACATACACAACACATACTGTACATACACAACACATACTGTACATACACAACACATACTGTACATACACAACACATACTGTACATATACATACACAACACATACTGTACATACACAACACATACTGTACATACACAACACATACTGTACATACACAACACATACTGTACATACACAACACATACTGTACATATACATACACAACACATACTGTACATATACATACACAACACATACTGTACATACACAACACATACTGTACATACACAACACATACTGTACATACACAACACATACTGTACATACACAACACATACTGTACATACACAACACATACTGTACATACACAACACATACTATACATACACACACATACTGTACATACACAACACATACTGTAACATACACAACACATACTGTACATACAACACATACTGTACATACACAACACATACTGTACATACACAACACATACTGTACATACACAACACATACTGTACATACACAACACTATACATATACTACACAACACATACTGTACATATACATACACAACACATACTGTACATACACAACACATACTGTACATATACATACACAACACATACTGTACATACACAACACATACTGTACATACACAACACATACTGTACATATACATACACAACACATACTGTACATATACATACACAACACATACTGTACATACACAACACATACTGTACATATACATACACAACACATACTGTACATACACAACACATACTGTACATACACAACACATACTGTACATATACATACACAACACATACTGTACATACACAACACATACTGTACATATACATACACAACACATACTGTACATACACAACACATACTGTACATACACAACACATACTGTACATATACATACACAACACATACTGTACATATACATACACAACACATACTGTACATATACATACACAACACATACTGTACATACACAACACATACTGTACATATACATACACAACACATACTGTACATATACATACACAACACATACTGTACATACACAACACATACTGTACATACACAACACATACTGTACATATACATACACAACACATACTGTACATACACAACACATACTGTACATACACAACACATACTGTACATATACATACACAACACATACTGTACATACACAACACATACTGTACATATACATACACAACACATACTGTACATACACAACACATACTGTACATATACATACACAACACATACTGTACATACACAACACATACTGTACATATACATACACAACACATACTGTACATACACAACACATACTGTACATATACATACACAACACATACTGTACATATACATACACAACACATACTGTACATATGCATACACAACACGTACATACACAACACATAGATACACAAGACATACATACACAACACATACATAAACAACACATACATACACAACACATACATACACAACACATACATACACAACACATACATACACAACACATACATACACAGCACACACGACACACACACGACACACACACGACACACACACGACACACACACGACACACACACGACACACACACGACACACACACGACACACACACGAAACACACACGACACACACACGACACACACATGACTCTCACATCCACACACGAATCATTACAACTGAAAGTTATATTAAGGTGAAAAAATAAGTGACCTTTTAGTTAAAAATAACTGACCTTTTATTAAAAATAACTTACTTCTTATTAAAAATAACTGACCTTTTACTAAAAAAAGGTAAACTAGGATTTAATTACTTTTATTAGTTAATTAAATTACATTTTTCACTGATTTGTGTTTCATTTAAATGTGATTTCTATATATTGTAATATTATTGAATTGTGTGGCGTGATGTTGAAATGTAATTGATGATTGAATGTAACATTCTCCAGCATGATAACCTTCCAGCATGATAACCTGCCAGCATGATAACCTGCCAGCATGATAACCTTCCAGCATGATAACCTTCCAGCATGATAACCTTCCAGCATGATAACCTTCCAGCATGATAACCTTCCAGCATGATAACCTGCCAGCATGATAACCTTCCAGCATGATAACCTTCCAGCATGATAACCTGCCAGCATGATAACCTTCCAGCATGATAACCATCCAGCATGATAACCTTCCAGCATAACTATCCAGCATGATAACCATCCAACATGATAACCATCCAACATGATAACCATCCAACATGATAACCATCCAGCATGATAACCATCCAGCATGATAACCATCCAGCATGATAACCTTCCAGCATGATAACCTTCCAGCATGATAACCTGCCAGCATGATAACCATCCAGCATGATAACCATCCAGCATGATAACCATCCAGCATGATAACCTTCCAGGATGATAACCTGCCAGCATGATAACCTGCCAGCATGATAACCTGCCAGCATGATAACCTTCCAGCATGATAACCTTCCAGCATGATAACCTGCCAGCATGATAACCTGCCAGCATGATAACCATCCAGCATGATAACCTGCCAGCATGATAACCTGCCAGCATGATAACCATCCAGCATGATAACCTGCCAGCATGATAACCTGCCAGCATGATAACCTTCCAGCATGATAACCTTCCAGCATGATAACCTTCCAGCATGATAACCATCCAGCATGATAACCTGCCAGCATGATAACCTGCCAGCATGATAACCATCCAGCATGATAACCTGCCAGCATGATAACCTGCCAGCATGATAACCATCCATCATGATAACCTGCCAGCATGATAACCTGCCAGCATGATAACCTGCCAGCATGATAACCTTCCAGCATGATAACCTTCCAGCATGATAACCTTCCTGCATGATAACCTTCCAGCATGATAACCTTCCTGCATGATAACCTTCCAGCATGATAACCTTCCAGCATGATAACCTTCCAGCATGATAACCTGCCAGCATGATAACCTTCCAGCATGATAACCTTCCAGCATGATAACCTTCCTGCATGATAACCTTCCAGCATGATAACCTTCCTGCATGATAACCTTCCAGCATGATAACCTTCCAGCATGATAACCTTCCAGCATGATAACCTGCCAGCATGATAACCTTCCAGCATGATAACCTTCCAGCATGATAACCTTCCTGCATGATAACCTTCCAGCATGATAACCTTCCTGCATGATAACCTTCCAGCATGATAACCTTCCTGCATGATAACCTTCCTGCATGATAACCTTCCAGCATGATAACCTTCCAGCATGATAACCTGCCAGCATGATAACCTTCCAGCATGATAACCTTCCAGCATGATAACCTTCCAGCATGATAACCTGCCAGCATGATAACCTGCCAGCATGATAACCTTCCAGCATGATAACCTGCCAGCATGATAACCTTCCAGCATGATAACCTGCCAGCATGATAACCTTCCAGCATGATAACCTTCCAGCATGATAACCTTCCAGCATGATAACCTTCCAGCATGATAACCTTCCAGCATGATAACCTTCCAGCATGATAACCTTCCAGCATGATAACCTTCCAGCATGATAACCTGCCAGCATGATAACCTTCCAGCATGATAACCTTCCAGCATGATAACCTTCCAGCATGATAACCTTCCAGCATGATAACCTTCCAGCATGATAACCTGCCAGCATGATAACCATCCAGCATGATAACCTTCCAGCATGATAACCTTCCAGCATGATAACCTTCCAGCATGATAACCTGCCAGCATGATAACCATCCAACATGATAACCTTCCAGCATGATAACCTTCCAGCATGATAACCTTCCAGCATGATAACCTTCCAGCATGATAACCTTCCAGCATGATAACCTGCCAGCATGATAACCTTCCAGCATGATAACCTTCCAGCATGATAACCTTCCAGCATGATAACCTGCCAGCATGATAACCTGCCAGCATGATAACCTTCCAGCATGATAACCTTCCAGCATGATAACCTTCCAGCATGATAACCATCCAACATGATAACCTTCCAGCATGATAACCTTCCTGCATGATAACCTTCCAGCATGATAACCTTCCAGCATGATAACCTGCCAGCATGATAACCTTCCAGCATGATAACCTTCCAGCATGATAACCTTCCAGGATGATAACCTGCCAGCATGATAACCTTCCAGCATGATAACCTTCCAGCATGATAACCTTCCAGCATGATAACCTGCCCATCATAACCATCCAGCATGATAACCTGCCAGCATGATAACCTTCCAGCATGATAACCTTCCAGCATGATAACCTGCCAGCATGATAACCTTCCAGCATGATAACCTGCCAGCATGATAACCTTCCAGCATGATAACCTTCCAGCATGATAACCTTCCAGCATGATAACCTGCCAGCATGCCAGCATGATAACCTTCCAGCATGATAACCTTCCAGCATGATAACCTTCCAGCATGATAACCTTCCAGCATGATAACCTGCCAGCATGATAACCATCCAGGATGATAACCTTCCAGCATGATAACCTTCCAGCATGATAACCTGCCAGCATGATAACCTTCCAGCATGATAACCTTCCAGCATGATAACCTTCCAGCATGATAACCTGCCAGCATGATAACCATCCACCATGATAACCTTCCAGCATGATAACCTTCCAGCATGATAACCTTCCAGCATGATAACCATCCAGCATGATAACCTTCCAGCATGATAACCTTCCAGCATGATAACCTGCCAGCATGATAACCATCCAGCATGATAACCTTCCAGCATGATAACCATCCACCATGATAACCTTCCAGCATGATAACCTTCCAGCATGATAACCTTCCAGCATGATAACCTGCCAGCATGATAACCTTCCAGCATGATAACCTTCCAGCATGATAACCTTCCAGCATGATAACCTTCCAGCATGATAACCTTCCAGCATGATAACCTTCCAGCATGATAACCTTCCAGCATGATAACCTTCCAGCATGATAACCTGCCAGCATGATAACCTTCCAGCATGATAACCTTCCAGCATGATAACCTTCCAGCATGATAACCTTCCAGCATGATAACCTTCCAGCATGATAACCTTCCAGCATGATAACCTTCCAGCATGATAACCTTCCAGCATGATAACCTTCCAGCATGATAACCTTCCAGCATGATAACCTGCCAGCATGATAACCTTCCAGCATGATAACCTTCCAGCATGATAACCTTCCAGCATGATAACCTTCCAGCATGATAACCTTCCAGCATGATAACCTGCCAGCATGATAACCTTCCAGCATGATAACCTTCCAGCATGATAACCTTCCAGCATGATAACCTTCCAGCATGATAACCTTCCAGCATGATAACCTTCCAGCATGATAACCTTCCAGCATGATAACCATCCAGCATGATAACCTGCCAGCATGGTAACCATCCAACATGATAACCTTCCAGCATGATAACCTTCCAGCATGATAACCTTCCAGCATGATAACCTGCCAGCATGGTAACCATCCAACATGATAACCTTCCAGCATGATAACCTTCCAGCATGATAACCTTCCAGCATGATAACCTTCCAGCATGATAACCTTCCAGCATGATAACCTTCCAGCATGATAACCTTCCAGCATGATAACCTTCCAACATGATAACCTTCCAGCATGATAACCTTCCAACATGATAACCTTCCAGCATGATAACCTTCCAACATGATAACCTTCCAGCATGATAACCTTCCAACATGATAACCTTCCAGCATGATAACCTTCCAACATGATAACCTTCACCACATGATAACCTTCCAGCATGATAACCTTCCAGCATGATAACCTTCCAGCATGATAACCTTCCAACATGATAGCCTTCCAGCATGATAACCTTCCAGGGCATGATAACCTTCCAGCATGATAACCTTCCAGCATGATAACCTTCCAAGCATGATAACCTTTCCAGCGATGATTAACAACCGAATTCCAGCATGATAACCTTCCAGCATGATAACCTTCCAACATGATAACCTTCCAGCATGATAACCTTCCAACATGATAACCTTCCAGCATGATAACCTTCCAGCATGATAACCTTCCAGCATGATAACCTTCCAACATGATAACCTTCCAGCATGATAACCTTCCAGCATGATAACCTTCCAACATGATAACCTTCCAGCATGATAACCTTCCAGCATGATAACCTTCCAGCATGATAACCTTCCAGCATGATAACCTTCCAGCATGATAACCTTCCAGCATGATAACCTTCCAGCATGATAACCTTCCAGCATGATAACCTTCCAACATGATAACCTTCCAGCATGATAACCTTCCAGCATGATAACCTTCCAGCATGATAACCTTCCAACATGATAACCTTCCAACATGATAACCTTCCAGCATGATAACCTTCCAGCATGATAACCTTCCAGCATGATAACCTTCCAGCATGATAACCTTCCAACATGATAACCTTCCAGCATGATAACCTTCCAGCATGATAACCTTCCAGCATGATAACCTTCCGCATGATAACCTTCCAGCATGATAACCTTCCAGCATGATAATTCTGCCTTAGCATGATAACCTTCCAGCATGATAACCTGCCAGCATGATAACCTTCCAGCATGATAACCTTCCAGTATGATAACCTGCCAGCATGATAACCTTCCAGCATGATAACCATCCAACATGATAACTTTCCAGCATGATAACCTTCCAGCATGATAACCTTCCAGCATGATAACCATCCAACATGATAACCTTCCAGCATGATAACCTTCCAGCATGATAACCTTCCAGCATAATAACCTTCCAGCATTATAACCTTCCAGCATGATAACCTTCCAGCATGATAACCATCCATAGCATCCAACGATAACCCCAGCATGATAACCAAATCCAGATGATAAGCATCCTAATGCATGATAACATCATGACCATGCATGATAACCATTCCAGCATGATAATCATTCCAGCATAACCTATTCCAGCATGATAACTATCCAGCATGATAACCATCCAGCATGATGACCATCCAGCATGATAATTCCATCCAGCATGATACCATCCAGCATGATAATCATCCATGATAACCATCCAGCATGATAACCATTCAGCATGATCAATTAACATCCAGCATGATAATTCATCCAACATGATAACCATCCAGCATGATAACCATTCAAGCATGATAATCCATCCAGCATAATAACCATCAGCATGATAACCATCAGCATGATAACCATCCAGCATGATAATTCATCCAGCATGATAATTCACGTAATCATGATAACCATCCAGCATGATAACCATCCAGCATGATAATCATCCATGATAACCATCCAGCATGATAACCATTCAGCATGATAACCATCCAGCATAACTATCCAGCATGATAACCATCCAGCATGATAACCATCCAGCATGATAACCATCCAGCATGATAACCATCCAGCATGATAACCATCCAGCATGATAACCATCCAGCATGATAACCATCCAGCATGATAACCATCCAACATGATAACCATCCAGCATGATAACCATCCAGCATGATAATCATCCAGCATGATAACCATCCAGCATGATAATCATCCAGCATGATAACCATCCAGCATGATAACCATCCAGCATGATAACCATCCAGCATGATAACCATCCAGCATGATAACCATCCAGCATGATAAGCATCCAGCATGATAACCAGCCAGCATGAATCATCAGCATGATAACCATCAGCCATGATCCATCACATGATAATCATCCAGCATGATAACCATCCAGCATGATAATCATCCAGCATGATAACCATCCAGCATGATAACCATCCAGCATGATAATCATCCAGCATGATAACCATCCACTATGACCACTCATTTACTACCCAAACGATGAGAAGCATCATTCACAATGTATTTTTTTATGCATGTATGTGTATCATGTATAATTTATATGGAGATATTCTCCATCTCTCTCTGTTGAGAGAGAGAGAGAGAGAGAGAGAGACAGAGCCAGACACAGAGACAGAGAGAGAGAGAGAGAGAGAGAGAGAGAGAGAGAGAGAGAGAGAGAGAGAGAGAGAGAGAGAGAGATGGATAATAAGGTTATTCCATCTTACTGCTAGATTATTCCCTCCCTCACTCTCCTCCTACTATCTCTCTCTCTCTCTCTCTCTCTCTCTCTCTCTCTCTCTCTCTCTCTCTCTCTCTCTCTCTCTCTCTCTCTCCCAGCCTCGTTTATATCATATAAAGCGGGTTAAACGATGACGTACAAGGCAGAGTCAGTGATTGGCTGGCGTCGTTAACGATACAACCACCAATTAGAGTTTGGCTATGTTTGGGGGGAGGGAGGTGTGTGTGTGTGTGTGTGTGTGTGTTTGTGTTTGTGTGTGTGTGTGTGTGTGTGCGTGTGTGTGTGTATACTCACCTAATTGTACTCACCTAATTACGGTTGCAGGGGTCGAGACTTAGCTCCTGGCCCCACCTCTTCACTGATCGCTAATAGGTCCTCTCACTCCGTGCTTCCTGAGCTTTGTCATACCTCGTCTTAAAGCTATGTTTGGTTCCTGCCTCCACTACATCACTTGCTAGGCAATTCCACTTCCTGACGACTCTGTGACTGAAGAAGTACTTCCTAACATCCCTGTGACTCGTCTGAGTCTTCAGCTTCCAACTGTGACCTATTGTTTCTGTGTTAACTCTCTGGAACATCCTGTCTCTGTCCACCTTGTCTATTCCACGCATTATTTTATATGTTGTTATCATGTCTCCCCTGACCCTCCTGTCCTCCAGTGTCGTCAGTCCGATTTCCCTCAACCTTTCTTCACAGGACATTCCCCTGAGCTCCGGAACTAGCCTTGTTGCAAACCTTTGTACTTTCTCTAGTTTCTTGACGTGCTTGACCAGGTGTGGGTTCCAAACTGGCGCTGCATACTCCAGTATGGGCCTGACGTACACAGTGTACAGTGTCTTGAACGATTCCTTACTAAGGTATCGGAATGCTATTCTCAGGTTTGCCAGGCGCCCGTATGCTGCAGCCGTTATCTGGTTGATGTGTGCTTCCGGAGACGTGCTCGGTGTTTTGGTTACCCCCAAGATCTTTCTCCTTGAGTGAGGTTTGCAGCCTTTGGCCACCTAGCCTATACTTTGTCTGCGGTCTTCTTTGCCCTTTCCCAATCTTCATGACTTTGCATTTGGCGGGGCTGAAATCGAGAAGCCAGTTGCTAGACCACGTGTCCAGCCTATCCAGGTCTCTTTGTAGTCCTGACTGATCCTCATTCGATTTAATCCTCACTAGCTTCACATCATCTGCGAACATGGACACTTTAGAGTCTATTCCTTCCACCATGTCATTCACATATATCAAAAACAGCATTGGTCCTAGGACTGATCCTTGTGGTACCCCGCTCGTCACAGGAGCCCACTCTGATACCTAATCACGTAACATGACCCGTTGTTGCCTCCCTGTCAGGTATTCTCTGATCCATTGCAGTGCCCTTCCTGTTAAAAGTGGCTGATCCTCCAGCTTCTGCACTAATCTCCTGTGAGGAACTGTGTCGAAGGCCTTCTTGCAGTCCAGGAAAATGCAATCAACCCACCCCTCTCTCTCGTGTCTTACTTCTTACTCCAGAAGGTTTGTGACACAGGATTTGCTTTCCATGAATCCGTGCTTGTTGTTGTTTATAATCGTGTTTCGTTCCAGGTGCTCCACCAGTCTCCTCCTGATGATCTTCTCTATGACTTTGCATACAATACATGTCAGAGACACTGATCTGTAGTTCAGTGCCTTGTCTCTGTCTCCTTTCTTAAAAATGGGGACTGCATTTGCCGTCTTCCATACCTCAGGTAGTTGCCCAGTTTCAAGGGATTTATTGAAGATTGTGGTTAGTGGCACGCACAGCGTCTCTGCTCCTTCTCTAAGAACCCACGGGGAGATGTTGTCCGGACCCCTCGCCTTTGAGGTATCGAGGTCACTTAGCAGCTTCTGCACCTCCTCCTCCTCCGTCGTTTGTATGTCATCCAGCACCTGTTGGTATGTTCCCCTCTGTGCTGTCTTCTCGGAGCCATTCCTGTCTCTACTGTAAATACTTCCATAAATCTCATGTTGAGCTCCTCGCATACCTCGTGATCGTTACTTTACTTGTGAGATCCCCACCTTCTTTCCTCAGCCTGATCACCTGGTCTTTAACTGTTGTCTTCCTCCTGATGTGGCTGTACAGCAGTTTCGGGTCAGACTAGACTTTCGATGTTATGTTATTTTCATACTGTTGCTAGGCCTCCCTCCTTACCTGTGTGTACTCGTTCCTGGCTCTTCGACTAACATTCTTATTTTCCTGTGTTCTTCGTCTTCTGTACTTTTTCCATGCTCTATTGCACTTTGTTTTTGCCTCCTTACACCGTCGGGTAAACTAGGGGCTCGTTCTGGTCTTCCCATATTTCTGTTGCCCTTGGGAACAAACCTTTCCTCTGCCTGCTTACATTTTGTTGTTACGAATTCCATCATTTCATTTACCGACTTTCCTACCAGTTCTCTGTCCCACTGAGCCTCTTGCAGGAAGTTCCTCAACCCTATGTAGTTCCCCCGTTTATAGTCTGGGTTTTCCCATTCAACTTCTGTTATCCTCTCCACTTGTAGCTCTACTATGTATTCAAAGCACAGAACCACGTGGTCACTAGCTCCAAGGGGCCTCTCATATGTGATGTCCTCAATGTCTGAACTGCTCAGGGTGAACACAAGGTCCAGTCTTGCTGGTTCATCCTCCCCTCTCTCTCTGGTAGTATCCCTAACATGTTGATGCATGAGGTTTTCCAGCACCACATCCATCATCTTGGGTCTCCATGTTTCGGGACCCTCGTGTGGTTCCAGGTTTTCCCAATCGATCTCCCTGTGATTGAAATCACCCATAACCAATAACTTTGCTCTGCTCGAGTGAGCTCTTCTTGCCACCTCAGCCAGTGTGTCCACCAATGCTCTGTTACTCTCTTCGTATTCCTCTCTTGGCCTCCTGCAGTTCTGTGGTGGATTATACATCACTGCAATGACTATCTTGTTCTCCCCAGACTGAAGTGAACCTACTATGCATTCTCTTCCTCCAGTCTCGTCCATGCCTCCCATTTCCTCAAATTTCCATCGGTGTTTTACGAGCAGTGCGACCCCTCCTCCCCCTCTGCCCCTTCTGTGTGTGTGTGTGTGTGTTTGAAAGGAGGGGGAGGGGAGAGGGGAGGGGGAGGAGAGAGGTAGGTTGGGGTATGAGACGAAGATTAGGTTAGGTAAGGTTTGTCGGGAAACAGAACAAGTGTTTCCTGTCGCGGGTCTTAGTCAGATGATGACCCCCCTTTGGAGCTTTTGGTCATCTGACCGAGGCCTTCCGCTGGCTTAGCGGTCCACCCCTTTATAAATTATGGTCATTTATAACCATTTTAATGAGTATGAGATGGATATATTAATTGGGATTCATAGTATATACACAGAGATGTATATACCACTGTCAGTACACCGAGATGTGTATGTATATATCTTTTGTGTACATACACAGGGTGTGTACCTCCTGTGTACATACACAGGGTGTGTACCTCCTGTGTACATACACAGGGTGTGTACCTCCTGTATACATACACAGGGTGTGTACCTTCTGTGTACACACACAGGGTGTGCACCTCCTGTGTACATACACAGGGTGTGTGTCTGTATGTATATACACCCAGATGAGTCAATCTCTTCTACAAGTTACCCAGATGAGTCAATCTTTTCTACAAGTTACCCAGATGAGTCAATCTTTTCTACAAGTTACCCAGATGAGTCAATCTCTTCTACAAGTTACCCAGATGAGTCAGTCTCTTCTACAAGTTACCCAGATGAGTCAGTCTCTTCTACAAGTTACCCAGATGAGTCAATCTCTTCTACAAGTTACCCAGATGAGTCAGTCTCTTCTACAAGTTACCCAGATGAGTCAATCTCTTCTACAAGTTACCCAGATGAGTCAATCTCTTCTACAAGTTACCCAGATGAGTCAATCTCTTCTACAAGTTACCCAGATGAGTCAATCTCTTCTACAAGTTACCCAGATGAGTCAATCTCTTCTACAAGTTACCCAGATGAGTCAGTCTCTTCTACAAGTTACCCAGATGAGTCAATCTCTTCTACAAGTTACCCAGATGAGTCAGTCTCTTCTACAAGTTACCCAGCCCGGCTGATCAAGAACTGACTTTAGGTGCTTGTCCAGTGCCAGCTTGAAGACTGCCAGGGGTCTGTTGGTAATCCCCCTTATGTGTGCTGGGAGGCAGTTGAACAGTCTCGGGCCCCTGACATTTAGTGTATGGTTATTTCTTGGGTAGCATTGAAAATTGGGTAGGTCAAATGTTTGTTAGTGGGAAGAATTGTAAAGGAGTCAATCTCTTCTACAAGTTACCCAGATGAGTCAATCTCTTCTACAAGTTACCCAGATGAGTCAATCTCTTCTACAAGTTACCCAGATGAGTCAATCTCTTCTACAAGTTACCCAGATGAGTCAATCTCTTCTACAAGTTACCCAGATGAGTCAATCTCTTCTACAAGTTACCCAGATGAGTCAATCTCATCTCTCATTCACTCACCAACACAGAGTGAATCTCGACTCAGTCTCCCCTACGAGTTACTCATGGATTATGAGTCACTTTTACTCACCACTAATTCACTGGAGGAGGATAGCAGCAGTAACAGCAGCAGTTACTACAGTTGTGACAGCAGTTGTAACAGCAGTTGTAACAGCAGCAGTAACAGCAGCAGTAACAGCAGTTGTAACAGCAGTTGTAACAGCAGCAGTAACATCAGCAGTAACAGCAGAAGTAACAGCAGTTGTAACAGCAGTAGTAACAACATCAGTAACGGTACTTGTAACAGCAGCAGTAACAGCAGTTGTAACAGCAGTTATAACAGCAGCATTAACAGCAAAGGTAACGGCAGTTGTAACAGCAGCAGTAACGGCAGTTGTAACAGCAGTTGTAACAGCAGCAGTAACAAGAGTTGTAACAGCAGTTGTAACAGCAGCAGTAACAAGAGTTGTAACAGCAGATGTAACAGCAGCAATAACAGCAACAGCAGAAATAATACTAGTAGCAGCAGTAGTTGTAGCAGCAGTTGCAACAGTAGTATTAGTAACCATGCAACAATGGTAGTAGTAGTAGTAGTAGTAGTAGTAGTAGTAGTAGTAGTAGTAGTAGGTGGCCACCCTGCCTTGGTGGCCACGCTGTCTTGGTGGCCACGCTGCCTTGGTGGCCACGTTGCCTTGGTGGCCACGCTGTCTTGGTGGCCACGCTGCCTTGGTGGCCACGCTGCCTTGGTGGCCACGCTGCCTTGGTGGCCACGCTGCCTTGGTGGCCACGCTGCCTTGGTGGCCACGCTGCCTTGGTGGCCACCCTATTATTATTATTATTATTATTATTACTTCTATCGTTTATTATTCTTCACTGGTCAATAAATATCGACGTAGCATCTATACATCTATCTGCTTTGTTTATCTATCGACACAATGGTCACCCTCTCTTCCAGCAAGGGGGGTAAAAAGACTTTGACGTCGGCAAAGGGCTCTTGATTCAGTGAACTGGAGCCAGTCTCCTCCGGTTGAAGGGACACTCATCCAGCCGCTGGAGTGGTTGCAAGTGCTTGACACGTCTGACCAGGTAGTTTAGGGTCGTTAAGGGCAAGTTACTTAAGCAAGTTAATAGTCTGAGGTTGTGTGTGAGTGAGAGAGAGAGAGAGAGAGAGAGAGAGAGAGAGAGAGAGAGAGAATTGCAGGCTCTACGCTATGTCTCCTCAGTGATTACCTTCATGGTAGATCTCTAAGTGTAGTCCTCAATGGAACGGAATCAGCAATACATCCTATTGGGGCAAGTGTTCCACAAGGAAGCGTGCTGGGACCATTGTTATGGAATGTCTACTTCAACGACCTTCTTCATCTCATCCCAGAATCACATGCATATGCAGACGACTGTACACTGACATTCACTTATCCAAGAGAAGAAATGCCAGCTGCTCTAAGCTACATCAATCACCAGCTGAGAGCTATATCAGCTTGGGGAAATAGATGGCAAGTAACATTTGCACCTGAGAAAACGCAAATGATGATCGTCTCTAGGCACCATGATGGTAATGTTGGTGCAGTAGTAAGGATGAATGGGAGGATGTTGGCACCTGGAGAAGAAGTTGATATCCTTGGGGTGAAAATGACTCCAAACTAACCATGAAGAACCATGTTGTAAATCTTGCAAACAAGGCAGCCAGGAAGCTTACAGCACTTCGCCGTATCTCGCATCTGCTTGACAGTAGGGGGTTGCAAGATCCTGTACGAGGCACAAGTACGCTCACACCTTGAGTATGCTCCACTTTCTTGGTTTGCCTGCCCCCCCTCTCATCTGCGACTGCTTGACAGAGTAGAGAACAGAGCAAGACGTCGCATCTCTCGCCTGGACCCATCCTGGATAGATCTGTCATTTCAGCAGAGCCTTCAACATAGGAGGGATGTGGGTGGCCTTACTGTTATGTACAAGGCCAATATTGTCAAAATACCACACTTGGATCCACTTCGAGGACAGCGTGAAACAAGCTTTTATGCCACAAGACGGGCAGAAAGTAGCAACTTCACTCTGGCTGTACCCTTCTCCAGAACATCACTCCATCTGAGATCATACATACCCAGGATGACTCGAGTATGGAACACATTCGTA
>NC_091355.1:4537043-4587043 GCF_038502225.1 Cherax quadricarinatus
TTCCCTCTTCCCTGCCCTCCACGTTAATACACAGCTTCCCCATTCCCCGCCCTCTCCATCCTTCCAAGTTAATACACACACCACCCTTCCCCTCCTTCCCCTCCCCACCCTCCACGTTAATGCACAGGTCCCTTCCTCTTCCTCTCCCTCCCCCGCCCTCCAGGTAATACTCACCCGTGTACTTCCAGCATTAATGTGCTCGATTAGGGGCACCTATGCTTATTTAGAGGCAACTGAAGTATTATGCTTACTTAGGGGCATCTGCAGTGTTATGTTTATTTAGACACCTGTAGTGTTATGCTTAATTGGGGGCACCTGTAGTGCTATGCTTAATTGGGGCACCTGTAGTGTTATGCTTAATTGGGGCACCTGTAGTGTTATGCTTAATTGGGGCACCTATAGTGTTATGCTTAATTGGGGCACCTGTAGTGTTATGCTTAATTGGGGCACCTGTAGTGTTATGCTTAATTAATTTTTAGGGACATCTTTAATGAGTATTGCTCTTGTACTGTTGCAGGATGATTCGCTTCATTACTCATTGTTTTAATGGGCAGCATGATTACTAACAATCATTCTATGATTATTCAGGGTTGTAAGAGTTCCTTTTATCTCTGATTTAGCATTAACATTTCTGTGATATTAATGTACAAGTGAACTTATTTTTATGTGACATAGGTGATATGCTCGATGAGTGGTAGGGGGACAGGTGATATGCTCGATGAGTGGTAGGGGGACCAGGTGATATGCTCGCTGAGTGTAGAGGGATAGGTGATATGCTCGTTGAGTGGTAGGGGGGATAGGCGATATGCTTGACATATGCATGCTCGGTGTGTAATATGCTTACTCAATGGCCAATGTGTGTAATCTGCTTGTTCAGTGGATACTGCGTAATATGCTTGCTTAGTGACCATTGTGTGTAATATAAGTGCTCAGGGGTTGTTTGAGAGTATTCCTGCTATTGGGTTATCAAGTAGATTCCTATTCAGGGGCTATTCTGTGTAATATGCTTACTCTGGGGCGAGTCGAATAGAGAACGCTGCCTAATGGTGGACATTAGAGATTAATTTGACTTTGGAAGGAAGGCTTTTAGTGTGTGATATTGCTTGAGATGAACCAATAAATGGTGACGAGCAGGACAGAGGTGAGTCATATATTTTCAAAGAGCCTAGTTATGTTTCCTTGTGTTATGCTTCATCAGGGGCACCCTCATATGCTCGGCTAGGGGTTCACGTCTAACGCTCGCTGAGTGACACTTTTCATATGCTTACTCGGTGGCCCTGATGGGTGCCCTGGAGCGATAAGGCTGTTATGGTTTACTCTCAATAAGCCACATGATCAGTATTTTATGACTAATTAAGGGCAATCTGCATCAACCAGGGCTGTCACCGTTAATGCCATCATTTGGGTACGAGCGGAAGATAATGTGATTGGTTAAAGGAGGAGGCTTAGTGAATAATATGCTCATTCAGTGGCGTTTGTGTGTATTATGCTTGATGCAGGGCCGTCGTTTTCGGGGGCAAGACAATGTGGTTTGAGTGTGTGTGTGTGTGTGTGTGTGTGTGTGTGTGTGTGTGTGTGTGTGTGTGTGTGTGTGTGTGTGTGTGTGTGTGTGTGAGTGTGAGTGTGAGTGTGAGAGTGTGTATGTGTGTTCTTACCTATTTGTTCTTACATATTTGTGGAGACGCAAGTGTTACTATCCACTGTATGATGTCAAGACATGCTCTATCAAGTCATGTCTTGATAAAGCTCTGTCTGTCTGTCTGTCTGTCTGTCTGTCTCTGTCTCAGCGAGTTATTTTTCCCTTCAGTTCATGACCTGCTCTCTTATTTACTGTTTAGTCCACTGAATATTTTCTACGTCTTGACCATTGCTCCCTCTGGTCTTTTAATTTTGTTAGGTTAAAGTCCTCGAGTCTTCTTAACCACTGCATCACCCCAAAACCTTCACATAACTGTAACACTGTTTATTTTCTCTTCCTCCAAGCTTTGGTCTTCTACTTGGGAATTCCTCATCCGATCGGGTTCAAATTTTCCTCACTAGTTTAGTGTAATTTGAAGGAAAGGTTGGTGATACTATTGGTGTGTGTGGGTGAACTCTCTTGATGTGGGTGTGTGGTGATATGTTCGGTGTAATGTTCACCCCCAACCTCCAGTGTCGAGGATTGTTATCCCTTACTTTGAGAATATCTGACAAGTATATATGATTGTATATCCCTTATTCCTCCATCTCCCTTCCATCACTCTTTACTCTCTCCTCTCCCTTCCATAGCTCCCTCTCTTTACCCTCTTCTTTTCCTTTTTTTTTTTTTTTTTACACAGGGTTTGACATGGTTAAGGATCCCTAGCTTTATTGACAAGCTAAGAGCTGTTACCTACATCAGCTCATTTGAAAGCACTTTATTGTTATGAGACATACAAGTAGGGAACAGGATGAAGTTGGAGCCATCTGTGGGCCAGCATTTTCATTTGATCAACTGACTTTATCTCGTTGACATCATTATGCTGTACGAATGTGTTCCATACTCGAGTCATCCTGGGTATGTATGATCACAGATGGAGTGATGTTCTGGAGAAGGGTACAGCCAGAGTGAAGTTGCTGCTTTCTGCCCGTCTTGTGGCATAAAAGCTTGTTTCACGCTGTCCTCGAAGTGGATCCAAGTGTGGTACTTTGACAATATTGGCCTTGTACATAACAGTAAGGCCACCCACATCCCTCCTATGTTGAAGGCTCTGCTGAAATGACTGTATCCCTTACCACCCTTTACTCTTTCCCTTAACTCTCTCCTCTCCCCTCCATTTCTCTTTCCCTTCCTTCCCCAGCCTTTCCATACTTCCTTCCCTCCCTTCCTCTCTAGTCCCTTCCCTACTTCCTTCTTCCCTCACTTCTCTCCCTTCACTTCCCTACTTCTTTCCCTCCCTGCCTGCCTCCCCGCCTTCCAGCCTGCCTCCCTGCCTTCCAGCCTGCCTCCCTGCCTCCCTGCCTGCCTTTCCCTGCCTGCCTCCCTGCCTGCCTTTCCCTGCCTGCCTCCCTGCCTGCCTTTCCCTGCCTGCCTGCCTCCCTCCCTGCCTATCCCTGCCTGCCTCCCTGCCTGCCTCTCTGCCTGCCTCCCTGCCTGCCTCCCTGCCTGCCTCCCTGCCTGCCTGCCTCCCTCCCTGCCTGCCTCCCTCCCTGCCTGCCTGCCTCCCTGCCTGCCTCCCTCCCTCTCTGCCTGCCTGCCTCCCTGCCTGCCTCCCTCCCTCTCTGCCTGCCTGCCCCCCTGCCTGCCTCCCTCCCTGCCTGCCTCCCTCCCTGCCTGCGTGCCTCCCTCCCTGACTGCCTCCATCCCTGCCTGCCTCCCTCCCTGCCTGCCTCCCTCCCTCTCTGCCTGCCTGCCTCCCTGCCTGCCTGCGTGCCTCCCTCCCTGACTGCCTCCCTCCCTGCCTCAGCTCTCATTAACAACTATCAACAATACGCTTCAGTAAGGTACCATCCCTACCTCCTTGCCTCTCTCCCTCCCTCCCTCTCTCTCCCTCCCTCCCTCTCTCTCCCTCCCTCCCTCTCTCTCCCTCCCTCCCTCTCTCTCCCTCCTTCTCTCTCCCTCCCTCTCTCCCACTCTCTCCCCTCCCTCCCTCTCCCTCCCTCCCTCCCTCTCTCTCCCTCCTTCTCTCTCCCTCCCTCCCTCCCTCTTTCTCCCTCCCTCTCTCTCCCTCTCTCTCCCTCTCTCTTCCTCCCTCCCTCACTCTCCCTCCCTCGCTCTCCCTCCCTCTCACGCTCTCCCTCTCACGCTCTCTCTCCCTCCCTCTCTCTCTCTCTCTCCCTCCCTCTCTCTCCCTCCCTCTCTCTCTCTCTCTCCCTCCCTCTCTCTCCCTCCCTCTCTCGCGCTCCCTCCTTCTCTCTCGCTCCCTCCCTCCCTCTCTCTCCCTCCCTCTCTCTCTCTCTCTCCCTCCCTCTCTCTCCCTCCCTCTCTCTCCCTCCCTCCCTCCCCTCCCCCCTCCCCTACCCCCCACCCCCTTTCTACTTAATTACCATAAAACTTCTTAATGGAAAAACTTGACAAGATTCTTCCATAACATTAAGGTAAGAAGGATCCTTCTTGGATCTTCTTATTAAAGAAGGATCCATCTTGGATCTTCTTATTAAAGAAGGATCCTTCTTGGATCTTCTTATATAAGAAGGATCCTTCTTGGATCTTCTTATTAAAGAAGGATCCTTCTTGGATCTTCTTATTAAAGAAGAATCCTTCTTGGATCTTCTTATTAAAGAAGGATCCTTCTTGGATCTTCTTATTAAAGAAGGATCCTTCTTGGATCTTCTTATTAAAGAAGGATCCTTCTTGGATCTTCTTATTAAAGAAGGATCCTTCTTGGATCTTCTTATTAAAGAAGGATCCTTCTTGGATCTTCTTATTAAAGAAGGATCCTTCTTGGATCTTCTTATATAAGAAGGATCCTTCTTGGATCTTCTTATTAAAGAAGGATCCTTCTTGGATCTTCTTATTAAAGAAGAATCCTTCTTGGATCTTCTTATTAAAGAAGGATCCTTCTTGGATCTTCTTATTAAAGAAGGATCCTTCTTGGATCTTCTTATTAAAGAAGGATCCTTCTTGGATCTTCTTATTAAAGAAGGATCCTTCTTGGATCTTCTTATTAAAGAAGGATCCTTCTTGGATCTTCTTATTAAAGAAGGATCCTTCTTGGATCTTCTTATATAAGAAGGATCCTTCTTGGATCTTCTTATTAAAGAAGGATCCTTCTTGGATCTTCTTATTAAAGAAGGATCCTTCTTGGATCTTCTTATTAAAGAAGGATCCTTCTTGGATCTTCTTATTAAAGAAGGATCCCTCTTGGATCTTCTTATATAAGAAGGATCCTTCTTGGATCTTCTTATTAAAGAAGGATCCTTCTTGGATCTTCTTATTAAAGAAGGATCCTTCTTGGATCTTCTTATTAAAGAAGGATCCTTCTTGGATCTTCTTATTAAAGAAGGATCCTTCTTGGATCTTCTTATTAAAGAAGGATCCTTCTTGGATCTTCTTATTAAAGAAGGATCCTTGTTGGATCTTCTTATTAAAGAAGGATCCTTCTTGGATCTTCTTATTAAAGAAGGATCCTTCTTGGATCTTCTCATTAAAGAAGGATCTTTCTTGGATCTTCTCATTAAAGAAGGATCCTTCTTGGATCTTCTTATTAAAGAAGGATCCTTGTTGGATCTTCTTAATAAAGAAGGATCCTTGTTGGATCTTCTTATTAAAGAAGGATCCTTGTTGGATCTTCTTATTAAAGAAGGATCCTAGTTGGATCTTCTCATTAAAGAAGGATCCTTCTTGGATCTTCTTATTAAAGAAGGATCCTTCTTGGATCTTCTTATTAAAGAAGGATCCTTCTTGGATCTTCTTATTAAAGAAGGATCCTTCTTGGATCTTCTTATTAAAGAAGGATCCTTCTTGGATCTTCTTATTAAAGAAGGATCCTTCTTGGATCTTCTTATTAAAGAAGGATCCTTCTTGGATCTTCTTATTAAAGAAGGATCCTTCTTGGATCTTCTTATTAAAGAAGGATCCTTCTTGGATCTTCTTATTAAAGAAGGATCCTTGTTGGATCTTCTTATTAAAGAAGGATCCTTCTTGGATCTTCTTATTAAAGAAGGATCCTTCTTGGATCTTCTTATTAAAGAAGGATCTTTCTTGGATCTTCTTATTAAAGAAGGATCCTTCTTGGATCTTCTTATTAAAGAAGGATCCTTCTTGGATCTTCTTATTAAAGAAGGATCCTTCTTGGATCTTCTTATTAAAGAAGGATACTTCTTGGATCTTCTTATTAAAGAAGGATCCTTCTTGGATCATCTTATTAAAGAAGGATCCTTCTTGGATCTTCTTATTAAAGAAGAATCCTTCTTGGATCTTCTTATTAAAGAAGGATCCTTCTTGGATCTTCTTATTAAAGAAGGATCCTTCTTGGATCTTCTTATTAAAGAAGGATCCTTCTTGGATCTTCTTATTAAAGGAGGATTCTTCTTGGATCTTCTTATTAAAGAAGGATCCTTCTTGAATCCTCTCATTAAAGAAGGATCCTTGTTGGATCTTCTTATTAAAGAAGGATCCTTCTTGGATCTTCTTATTAAAGAAGGATTCTTCTTGGATCTTCTTATTAAAGAAGGATCCTTCTTGGATCCTCTCAGTAAAGAAGGATCCTTGTTGGATCTTCTTATTAAAGAAGGATCCTTCTTGGATCGTCTCAGTAAAGAAGGAGTCTTCTTGGATCCTCTCAGTAAAGAAGGAATCTTCTTGGATCCTCTCAGTAAAGAAGGAGTCTTCTTGGATCCTCTCAGTAAAGAAGGATCCTTCTTGGATCCTCTCAGTAAAGAAGGAACCTTCTTGGATCCTCTCAGTAAAGAAGGAGTCTTCTTGGATCCTCTCAGTAAAGAAGGAGTCTTCTTGGATCCTCTCAGTAAAGAAGGGGTCTTCTTGGATCCTCTCAGTAAAGAAGGAGTGTTCTTGGATCCTCTCAGTAAAGAAGGAGTCTTCTTGGATCCTCTCAGTAAAGAAGGAGTCTTCTTGGATCCTCTCAGTAAAGAAGGAGTCTTCTTGGATCCTCTCAGTAAAGAAGGAGTCTTCTTGGATCCTCTCAGTAAAGAAGGAGTCTTCTTGGATCCTCTCAGTAAAGAAGGAGTCTTCTTGGATCCTCTCAGTAAAGAAGGAGTTTTCTTGGATCCTCTCAGTAAAGAAGGAGTCTTCTTGGATCCTCTCAGTAAAGAAGGAGTCTTCTAGGATCCTCTCAGTAAAGAAGGATCCTTCTTGGATCCTCTCAGTAAAGAAGGATTCTTCTTGGATCCTCTCAGTAAAGAAATAATCTTCTTGGATCCTCTCAGTACAGAAGGAGTCTTCTTGGATCCTCTCAGTAAAGAAGGAATCTTCTTGAATCCTCTCAGTAAAGAAGGAGTCTTCTTGGATCCTCTTAGTAAAGAAGGAGTCTTCTTGGATCCTCTCAGTAAAGAAGGATCCTTCTTGGATTCTCTCAGTAAAGAAGGAGTCTTCTTGGATCCTCTCAGTAAAGAAGAAGTCTTCTTGGATCCTCTCAGTAAAGAAGGAGTCTTCTTGGATCCTCTCAGTAAAGAAGGATCCTTCTTGGATCCTCTCAGTAAAGAAGGAGTCTTCTTGGATCCTCTCAGTAAAGAAGGAGTCTTCTTGGATCCTCTCAGTAAAGAAGGAGTCTTCTTGGATCCTCTCAGTAAAGAAGGATTCTTCTTGGATCCTCTCAGTAAAGAAGGATCCTTCTTGGATCCTCTCAGTAAAGAAGGATTCTTCTTGGATCCTCTCAGTAAAGAAGGAGTCTTCTTGGATCCTCTCAGTAAAGAAGGATCCTTCTTGGATCCTCTCAGTAAAGAAGGAGTCTTCTTGGATCCTCTCAGTAAAGAAGGATCCTTCTTGGATCCTCTCAGTAAAGAAGGATCCTTCTTGGATCCTCTCAGTAAAGAAGGATCCTTCTTGGATCCTCTCAGTAAAGAAGGATCCTTCTTGGATCCTCTCAGTAAAGAAGGATCCTTCTTGGATCCTCTCAGTAAAGAAGGATCCTTCTTGGATCCTCTCAGTAAAGAAGGATCCTTCGTGGATCCTCTCAGTAAAGAAGGATCCTTCTTTGATCCTCTCAGTAAAGAAGGATCCTTCTTGGATCCTCTCAGTAAAGAAGGATCCTTTTTGGATCCTCTCAGTAAAGAAGGATCCTTCCTAGATCCTCTCAGTAAAGAAGGATCCTTTTTGGATCCTCTCAGTAAAAAAGGATCCTTCGTGGATACTCTCAGTAAAGAAGGATCCTTCTTGGATCCTCTCAGTAAAGAAGGATCCTTCTTGGATCCTCTCATAAAAGAAGGATCCTTCTTGGATCCTCTCAGTAAAGAAGGATCCTTCTTGGATCCTCTCAGTAAAGAAGGATCCTTCTTGGATCCTCTCAGTAAAGAAGGATCCTTCTTGGATCCTCTCAGTAAAGAAGGATCCTTCGTGGATCCTCTCAGTAAAGAAGGATCCTTCTTGGATCCTCTCAGTAAAGAAGGATCCTTCTTTGATCCTCTCAGTAAAGAAGGATCCTTCTTGGATCCTCTCAGTAAAGAAGGAGTCTTCTTGGATCCTTTCAGTAAAGAAGGATCCTTCTTGGATCCTCTCAGTAAAGAAGGATCCTTCTTGGATCCTCTCAGTAGAGAGGGATCCTTCTTGGATCCTCTCAGTACAGAAGGATCCTTCTTGGATCCTTTCAGTAAAGAAGGATCCTTCTTGGATCCTCTCAGTAAAGAAGGATCCTTCTTGGATCCTCTCAGTAAAGAAGGATCCTTCTTGGATCCTCTCAGTAAAGAAGGATCCTTCTTGGATCCTCTCAGTAAAGAAGGATCCTTCTTGGATCCTCTCAGTAAAGAAGGATCCTTCTTGGATCCTCTCAGTAAAGAGGATCCTTCTTGGATCCTCTCAGTAAAGAAGGATCCTTCTTGGATCCTCTCAGTAAAGAAGGATCCTTCTTGGATCCTCTCAGTATAGAAGGAGCCTTCTTGGATCCTCTCAGTAAAGAAGGATCCTTCTTGGATCCTCTCAGTAAAGAAGGAGTCTTCTTGGATCCTCTCAGTAAAGAAGGAGTCTTCTTGGATCCTCTCAGTAAAGAAGGATCCTTCTTGGATCCTCTCAGTAAAGAAGGATCCTTCTTGGATCCTCTCAGTAAAGAAGGAGTCTTCTTGGATCCTCTCAGTAAAGAAGGAGTGTTCTTGGATCCTCCCAGTAAAGAAGAAATCTTCTTGGATCCTCTCAGTAAAGAAGGATGCTTCTTGGATCCTCTCAGTAAAGAAGGAGTCTTCTTGGATCCTCTCAGTAAAGAAGGATCCTTCTTGGATCCTCTCAGTAAAGAAGGATCCTTCTTGGATCCTCTCAGTAAAGAAGGGGTCTTCTTGGATCCTCTCAGTAAAGAAGGAGTCTTCTTGGATCCTCTCAGTAAAGAAGGATCCTTCTTGGATCCTCTCAGTAAAGAAGGATCCTTCTTGGATCCTCTCAGTAAAGAAAGGGTCTTCTTGGATCCTCTCAGTAAAGAAGGATCCTTCTTGGATCCTCTCAGTGAAGAAGGAGTCTTCTTGGATCCTCTCAGTAAAGAAGGAGTCTTCTTGGATCCTCTCAGTAAAGAAGGATCCTTCTTGGATCCTCTCAGTAAAGAAGGGGTCTTCTTGGATCCTCTCAGTAAAGAAGGAGTCTTCTTGGATCCTCTCAGTAAAGAAGGATCCTTCTTGGATCCTCTCAGTAAAGAAGGATTCTTCTTGGATCCTCTCAGTAAAGAAGGATCCTTCTTGGATCCTCTCAGTAAAGAAGGATCCTTCTTGGTTCCTCTCAGTAAAGAAGGATCCTTCTTGGATCCTCTCAGTAAAGAAGGAGTCTTCTTGGATCCTCTCAGTAAAGAAGGAGTCTTCTTGGATCCTCTCAGTAAAGAAGGATCCTTCTTGGATCCTCTCAGTAAAGAAGGATCCTTCTTGGATCCTCTCAGTAAAGAAGGATCCTTCTTGGATCCTCTCAGTAAAGAAGGAGTCTTCTTGGATCCTCTCAGTAAAGAAGGATCCTTCTTGGATCCTCTCAGTAAAGAGGGATCCTTCTTGGATCCTCTCAGTAAAGAAGGATCCTTCTTGGATCCTCTCAGTAAAGAAGGAGTCTTCTTGGATCCTCTCAGTAAAGAAGGATCCTTCTTGGATCCTCTCAGTAAAGAGGATCCTTCTTGGATCCTCTCAGTAAAGAAGGAGTCTTCTTTAATCCTCTCAGTAAAGAAGGAGTTTTCTTGGATCCTCTCAGTAAAGAAGGATCCTTCTTGGATCCTCTCAGTAAAGAAGGATCCTTCTTGGATCCTCACAGTAAAGAAGGATCCTTCTTGGATCCTCTCAGTAAAGAAGGAGTCTTCTTGGATCCTCTCAGTAAAGAAAGATCCTTCTTGGATCCTCTCAGTAAAGAGGATCCTTCTTGGATCCTCTCAGTAAAGAAGGAGTCTTCTTGGATCCTCTCAGTAAAGAAGGAGTCTTCTTGGATCCTTTCAGTAAAGAGGATCCTTCTTGGATCCTCTAAGTAAAGAAGGGGTCTTCTTGGATCCTCTCAGTAAAGAAGGAGTCTTCTTGGATCCTCTCAGTAAAGAAGGATACTTCTTGGATCCTCTCAGTAAAGAAGGATCCTTCTTGGATCCTCTCAGTAAAGAAGGGGTCTTCTTGGATCCTCTAAGTAAAGAAGGGGTCTTCTTGGATCCTCTCAGTAAAGAAAGGGTCTTCTTGGATCCTCTCAGTAAAGAAGGAGTCTTCTTGGACCCTCTCAGTAAAGAAGGATCCTTCTTGGATCCTCTCAGTAAAGAAGTATCCTTCTTGGATCCTCTCAGTAAAGAAGGGGTCTTCTTGGATCCTCTCAGTAAAGAAGGGGTCTTCTTGGATCCTCTCAGTAAAGAAGGAGTCTTCTTGGATCCTCTCAGTAAAGAAGAATCCTTCTTGGATCCTCTCAGTAAAGAAGGATCCTTCTTGGATCCTCTCAGTAAAGAAGGGGTCTTCTTGGATCCTCTCAGTAAAGAAGGGGTCTTCTTGGATCTTCTCAGTAAAGAAGGAGTCTTCTTGGATCCTCTCAGTAAAGAAGGATCCTTCTTGGATCCTCTCAGTAAAGAAGGATCCTTCTTGGATCCTCTCAGTAAAGAAGGGGTCTTCTTGGATCCTCTCAGTAAAGAAGGGGTCTTCTTGGATCCTCTCAGTAAAGAAGGAGTCTTCTTGGATCCTCTCAGTAAAGAAGGATCCTTCTTGGATCCTCTCAGTAAAGAAGGGGTCTTCTTGGATCCTCTCAGTAAAGAAGGGGTCTTCTTGGATCCTCTCAGTAAAGAAGGAGTCTTCTTGGATCCTCTCAGTAAAGAAGGATCCTTCTTGGATCCTCTCAGTAAAGAAGGATCCTTCTTGGATCCTCTCAGTAAAGAAGGATCCTTCTTGGATCCTCTCAGTAAAGAAGGAGTCTTCTTGGATCCTCTCAGTAAAGAAGGATCCTTCTTGGATCCTCTCAGTAAAGAAGGAGTCTTCTTGGATCCTCTCAGTAAAGAAGAATCCTTCTTGGATCCTCTCAGTAAAGAAGGATCCTTCTTGGATCCTCTCAGTAAAGAAGGGGTCTTCTTGGATCCTCTCAGTAAAGAAGGAGTCTTCTTGGATCCTCTCAGTAAAGAAGAATCCTTCTTGGATCCTCTCAGTAAAGAAGGATCCTTCTTGGATCCTCTCAGTAAAGAAGGGGTCTTCTTGGATCCTCTCAGTAAAGTAGGGGTCTTCTTGGATCCTCTCAGTAAAGAAGGAGTCTTCTTGGATCCTCTCAGTAAAGAAGGATCCTTCTTGGATCCTCTCAGTAAAGAAGGATCCTTCTTGGATCCTCTCAGTAAAGAAGGGGTCTTCTTGGATCCTCTCAGTAAAGAAGGGGTCTTCTTGGATCCTCTCAGTAAAGAAGGAGTCTTCTTGGATCCTCTCAGTAAAGAAGGATCCTTCTTGGATCCTCTCAGTAAAGAAGGATCCTTCTTGGATCCTCTCAGTAAAGAAGGATCCTTCTTGGATCCTCTCAGTAAAGAAGGAGTCTTCTTGGATCCTCTCAGTAAAGAAGGATCCTTCTTGGATCCTCTCAGTAAAGAAGGAGTCTTCTTGGATCCTCTCGGTAAAGAAGAAGTCTTCTTGGATCCTCTCAGTAAAGAAGGAGTCTTCTTGGATTCTCTCAGTAAAGAAGGAGTCTTCTTGGATCCTCTCAGTAAAGAAGGAGTCTTCTTGGATCCTCTCAGTAAAGAAGGATCCTTCTTGGATCCTCTCAGTAAAGAAGGAGTCTTCTTGGATCCTCTCAGTAAAGAAGAAGTCTTCTTGGATCCTCTCAGTAAAGAAGGAGTCTTCTTGGATCCTCTCAGTAAAGAAGGAGTCTTCTTGGATCCTCTCAGTAAAGAAGGAGTCTTCTTGGATCCTCTCAGTAAAGAAGGATCCTTCTTGGATCCTCTCAGTAAAGAAGGAGTCTTCTTGGATCCTCTCAGTAAAGAAGGATCCTTCTTGGATCCTCTCAGTAAAGAAGGATCCTTCTTGGATCCTCTCAGTAAAAAAGGATCCTTCTTGGATCCTCTCAGTAAAGAAGGATCCTTCTTGGATCCTCTCAGTAAAGAAGGATCCTTCTTGGATCCTCTCAGTAAAGAAGGAGTCTTCTTGGATCCTCTCAGTAAAAAAGGAGTCTTCTTGGATCCTCTCAGTAAAGAAGGGGTCTTCTTGGATCCTCTCAGTAAAGAAGGAGTCTTCTTGGATCCTCTCAGTAAAGAAGAATCCTTCTTGGATCCTCTCAGTAAAGAAGGATCCTTCTTGGATCTTCTCAGTAAAGAAGGGGTCTTCTTGGATCCTCTCAGTAAAGAAGGGGTCTTCTTGGATCTTCTCAGTAAAGAAGGAGTCTTCTTGGATCCTCTCAGTAAAGAAGGATCCTTCTTGGATCCTCTCAGTAAAGAAGGATCCTTCTTGGATCCTCTCAGTAAAGAAGGGGTCTTCTTGGATCCTCTCAGTAAAGAAGGGGTCTTCTTGGATCCTCTCAGTAAAGAAGGAGTCTTCTTGGATCCTCTCAGTAAAGAAGGATCCTTCTTGGATCCTCTCAGTAAAGAAGGAGTCTTCTTGGATCCTCTCAGTAAAGAAGGATCCTTCTTGGGTCCTCTCAGTAAAGAAGGAGTCTTCTTGGATCCTCTCAGTAAAGAAGGCTCCTTCTTGGATCCTCTCAGTAAAGAAGGGGTCTTCTTGGATCCTCTCAGTAAAGAAGGAGTCTTCTTGGATCCTCTCAGTAAAGAAGAATCCTTCTTGGATCCTCTCAGTAAAGAAGGATCCTTCTTGGATCCTCTCAGTAAAGAAGGGGTCTTCTTGGATCCTCTCAGTAAAGTAGGGGTCTTCTTGGATCCTCTCAGTAAAGAAGGAGTCTTCTTGGATCCTCTCAGTAAAGAAGGATCCTTCTTGGATCCTCTCAGTAAAGAAGGATCCTTCTTGGATCCTCTCAGTAAAGAAGGGGTCTTCTTGGATCCTCTCAGTAAAGAAGGGGTCTTCTTGGATCCTCTCAGTGAAGAAGGAGTCTTCTTGGATCCTCTCAGTAAAGAAGGATCCTTCTTGGATCCTCTCAGTAAAGAAGGATCCTTCTTGGATCCTCTCAGTAAAGAAGGATCCTTCTTGGATCCTCTCAGTAAAGAAGGAGTCTTCTTGGATCCTCTCAGTAAAGAAGGATCCTTCTTGGATCCTCTCAGTAAAGAAGGAGTCTTCTTGGATCCTCTCAGTAAAGAAGAAGTCTTCTTGGATCCTCTCAGTAAAGAAGGAGTCTTCTTGGATCCTCTCAGTAAAGAAGGAGTCTTCTTGGATCCTCTCAGTAAAGAAGGAGTCTTCTTGGATCCTCTCAGTAAAGAAGGATCCTTCTTGGATCCTCTCAGTAAAGAAGGAGTCTTCTTGGATCCTCTCAGTAAAGAAGGAGTCTTCTTGGATCCTCTCAGTAAAGAAGGAGTCTTCTTGGATCCTCTCAGTAAAGAAGGAGTCTTCTTGGATCCTCTCAGTAAAGAAGGATCCTTCTTGGATCCTCTCAGTAAAGAAGGAGTCTTCTTGGATCCTCTCAGTAAAGAAGAAGTCTTCTTGGATCCTCTCAGTAAAGAAGGAGTCTTCTTGGATCCTCTCAGTAAAGAAGGAGTCTTCTTGGATCCTCTCAGTAAAGAAGGAGTCTTCTTGGATCCTCTCAGTAAAGAAGGATCCTTCTTGGATCCTCTCAGTAAAGAAGGAGTCTTCTTGGATCCTCTCAGTAAAGAAGGATCCTTCTTGGATCCTCTCAGTAAAGAAGGATCCTTCTTGGATCCTCTCAGTAAAGAAGGATCCTTCTTGGATCCTCTCAGTAAAGAAGGATCCTTCTTGGATCCTCTCAGTAAAGAAGGATCCTTCTTGGATCCTCTCTGTAAAGTGTCCAAGAAACACTTTTATTCTCTAAAAAATCACGATAATTTTTATTAAAAATTTAACTGAGAAAATAATCAGTATAGTTATATTATTATTATTATAATTATTATTACTATTAATGATAGTAATTGTAATAATAATAATAATAAAAATAATAATAATAATATAGTAATAATAAAAATAATAATAATATTATTATTAATATTATTATTATTATTATTATTATTATTATTATTATTATTATTATTATTATTATTATTATTATTATTATTATTATTATTATTATTATTATTATTATTATTATTATTATTATTATTATTATTATTATTATTATTATTATTATTAATAAAACACAGTGACACAACACAGTGACACAACACAGTGACACAACACAGTGACACAACACAGTGACACAACACAGTGACACAACACACAGTGACACAACACAGTGACACAACACACAGTGTAACAACACAGTGACACAACACACAGTGTAACAACACAGTGACACAACACACAGTGTAACAACACAGTGACACAACACACAGTGTCACAACACAGTATCACAACACAGTCAGTGTCACAACACAGTGTCACAACACAGTCAGTGTCACAACACAGTGTCACAACACAGTCAGTGTCACAACACAGTATCACAACACAGTGTCACAACACAGTCAGAGTCACAACACAGTGTCACAACACAGTCAGTGTCACAACACAGTGTCACAACACAGTCAGTGTCACAACACAGTGTCACAACACAGTCAGTGTCACAACACAGTATCACAACACAGTGTCACAACACAGTCAGTGTCACAACACAGTGTCACAACACAGTGTCACAACACAGTCAGTGTCACAACACAGTATCACAACACAGTGTCACAACACAGTCAGTATCACAACACAGTGTCACAACACAGTGTCACAACACAGTGTCACAACACAGTCAGTGTCACAACACAGTATCACAACACAGTATCACAACACAGTGTCACAACACAGTCAGTGTCACAACACAGTGTCACAACACAGTCAGTGTCACAACACAGTGTCACAACACAGTCAGTGTCACAACACAGTGTCACAACACAGTGTCACAACACAGTGTCACAACACAGTCAGTATCACAACACAGTATCACAACACAGTGTCACAACACAGTGTCACAACACAGTCAGTGTCACAACACAGTATCACAACACAGTGTCACAACACAGTCAGTGTCACAACACAGTGTCACAACACAGTCAGTGACACAACACAGTATCACAACACAGTGTCACAACACAGTCAGTGTCACAACACAGTATCACAACACAGTGTCACAACACAGTGTCACAACACAGTCAGTGTCACAACACAGTATCACAACACAGTGTCACAACACAGTGTCACAACACAGTCAGTGTCACAACACAGTATCACAACACAGTGTCACAACACAGTCAGTGTCACAACACAGTGTCACAACACAGTATCACAACACAGTGTCACAACACAGTCAGTGTCACAACACAGTGTCACAACACAGTGTCACAACACAGTCAGTGTCACAACACAGTGTCACAACACAGTATCACAACACAGTGTCACAACACAGTCAGTGTCACAACACAGTGTCACAACACAGTATCACAACACAGTGTCACAACACAGTATCACAACACAGTGTCACAACACAGTCAGTGTCACAACACAGTATCACAACACAGTATCACAACACAGTGTCACAACACAGTCAGTGTCACAACACAGTGTCACAACACAGTATCACAACACAGTGTCACAACACAGTGTCACAACACAGTCAGTGTCACAACACAGTATCACAACACAGTGTCACAACACAGTGTCACAACACAGTCAGTGTCACAACACAGTATCACAACACAGTGTCACAACACAGTCAGTGTCACAACACAGTGTCACAACACAGTCAGTGTCACAACACAGTGTCACAACACAGTCAGTGTCACAACACAGTGTCACAACACAGTCAGTGTCACAACACAGTATCACAACACAGTCAGTGTCACAACACAGTGTCACAACACAGTCAGTGTCACAACACAATGTCACAACACAGTCAGTGTCACAACACAGTGTCACAACACAGTCAGTGTCACAACACAGTATCACAACACAGTCAGTGTCACAACACAGTGTCACAACACAGTCAGTGTCACAACACAGTGTCACAACACAGTCAGTGTCACAACACAGTGTCACAACACAGTCAGTGTCACAACACAGTGTCACAACACAGTCAGTGTCACAACACAGTGTCACAACACAGTCAGTGTCACAACACATACATCGTCTGAAAGTTAATAAAACTGCAGGCTTATGAATCTCTCTCTCTCTCTCTCTCTCTCTCTCTCTCTCTCTCTCTCTCTCTCTCTCTATCTCTATCTCTCTCTCTCTCTCTCTCTCTCTCTCTCTCTCTCTCTCTCTCTCCTCCTCCTCTCTCTCTCTCTCCCAAAGATATAAATCCTCCTCACTAACTTTTAACTGTCACTTTGGGGGGAGTTATACCTCAAAGTTAGTGAGAGAGGAATATTTATTAACTGGCAGGTTTGTTGGGTACAGAGAGAGAGGAAGACGAGACCAGAAGATGGTCACTGATGGTCAAGAAAATACTGTTGTTCCTGGACACAATACACACACACACACACACACACACACACACACACACACACACACACACACACACACACACACACACACACACACACACACACACACACACACACACACACACACACACACACACACACACACACACACACACACACACACACACACACACAGACACACACACACACACACACACACACGCGCGCCAGGAGCTCGGACTCGACCCCCGCAACCTCAACTAGGTGAGTACACACACACACACTTTTTTATTATGGTATTTCTGTTAGGTGACAACAAAAGCATCACCTGCAACAGCAACAGTGATAGCAAAGACAATAGTGATAAGAGAGGCAGCAGCAAGAGTGATAACAGAGGGAACAGCAACAGTGATAACAGATGCAACAGAAGCAGTAATAACGAGCCAAACATGCTAACATTGCAAGCAGCAGCAGCAGCAGCAGAGTAGCAGCAGCAGCAGCTGCAGAGCAGCAGCAGCAGCAGCAGCAGCAGCAGCAGCAGCAGCAGCAGCAGCAGCAGCAGCAGTGCGCTGCTGCTGCTTGCTGTTGCACTGCTGCTGCTGCTGCTGCAAGCTGCACAGCAGCAGCAGCAGCAGCTACGCTGCCAAACAGCAGCTGCATGGAGCAACAGCAGCAGCAGCAGCTGCCCCGCTGCTGCTGCAGCGAGCTAACAGCAGCAGCAGCAGCGCTGCCGCCGCTGCGCGGGTTGGCGAGCAACAGCAGCAGCAGTTGCTGCTGCTGCAGCTGCGTTACTGCAGAACAGCATTCAGCAGCGCGCCGCCGCTGCTGCTGCTGCAGAGATAACAGCAGCAGCAGCAGCGTGCTAGCTGCTATTGCCGCCGCTCGACAGCAGCAGCAGCAGCAGCTGCGCTGCATGAGCAACAGCAGCAGCAGCAGCTGCTGCTGCTGCCAAACATGCTGCTGCCTGCTATGAGCAACAACAGCAGCAGCAGCAGCTGCTGCTGCTGCTGCTGCTGCTGCTGCTGCTGCTATGACAACAGCAGCAGCAGCAGCTTGCTGCAAGCAGCCAAACAAGCTGCCATGAGTAACAGCAGCAGCAGCTAGAACCACGCGTGCTGCTGCTGCTGCATGAGCAAGCAGCATTGCTGCTGCTGCTACGATAACAGCAGCAGTTGCTGCGTGCTGCCTGCTGCTATGAGCACAGCAGCAAGCTGCTGCATCAAGAACAGCAGCAGCAGCAGCAGCAGCAGCAGCAGCAGCTGCGCTGCCGCGCCGCATGACAGCAGCAGCAGCAGCAGCAGCAGCAGAGTAGCAGCAGCAGCAGCAGCAGCAGCAGCAGCAGCAGCAGCACGGACCAGAAACAAGCAGTAGCAGCAACAGCACGGACAAGAAACAAGCAGTAGCAGCAGCAGCAAGGACCAGAAACAAGCAGTAGCAGAACGGACCAGAAACAAGCAGTAGCAGCAGCAGCACGGACCAGAAACAAGCAATAGCAGCAGCAGCACGGACCAGAAACAAGCAGTAGCAGCACGGACCAGAAACAAGCAGTAGCAGCAGCACGGACCAGAAACAAGCAGTAGCAGCAGCAGCACGGACCAGAAACAAGCAGAAGCAGCAGCAGCACGGACCAGAAACAAGCAGTAGCAGCAGCAGCACGGACCAGAAACAAGGAGTAGCAGCAGCAAGCAGCAGCAGCAGCAGCAGCAGCACGGACCAGAAACAAGCAGTAGCAGCAACAGCACGGACAAGAAACAAGCAGTAGCAGCAGCAGCAAGGACCAGAAACAAGCAGTAGCAGAACGGACCAGAAACAAGCAGTAGCAGCAGCAGCACGGACCAGAAACAAGCAATAGCAGCAGCAGCACGGACCAGAAACAAGCAGTAGCAGCACGGACCAGAAACAAGCAGTAGCAGCAGCACGGACCAGAAACAAGCAGTAGCAGCAGCAGCACGGACCAGAAACAAGCAGAAGCAGCAGCAGCACGGACCAGAAACAAGCAGTAGCAGCAGCAGCACGGACCAGAAACAAGCAGTAGCAGCAGCAGCACGGACCAGAAACAAGCAGTAGCAGCAGCAGCACGGACCAGAAACATGCAGTAGCAGCAGTAGCACGGACCAGAAACAAGCAGTAGCAGCAGCAGCAGCAGCAGCACGGACGAGAAACAAGCAGTAGCAGCAGCAGCAGCAGCACGGACCAGAAACAAGCAGTAGCAGCAGCAGCAGCACTGACGAGAAACAAGCAGTAGCAGCAGCAGCACGGACCAGAAACAAGCAGTAGCAGCAGCAGCACGGACCAGAAACAAGCAGTAGCAGCAGCAGCACGGACCAGAAACAAGCAGTAGCAGCAGCAGCACGGACCAGAAACAAGCAGTAGCAGCAGCAGTACGGACCAGAAACAAGCAGTAGCAGCAGCAGCACGGACCAGAAACAAGCAGTAGCAGCAGCAGCAGTAGCAGCAGCAGCACGGACCAGAAACAAGCAGTAGCAGCAGCAGCAGTAGCAGCAGCAGCACGGACCAGAAACAAGCAGTAGCAGCAGCAGCTCGGACCAGAAACAAGCAGTAACAGCAGCAGCACGGACCAGAAACAAGCAGTAGCAGCAGCAGCACGGAAAAGAAACAAGCAGTATCAGCAGCAGCACGGCCAGAAACAAGCAGTAGTAGCAGCAGCAGCAGTAGCAGCAGTAGCACGGACCAGAAACAAGCAGTAGCAGCAGCAGCACGGACCAGAAACAAGCAGTAGCAGCAGCAGCACGGACCAGAAACAAGCAGTAGCAGCAGCAGCACGGACCAGAAACAAGCAGTAGCAGCAGCAGCACGGACCAGAAACAAGCAGCAGCAGCAGCAGCACGGACCAGAAACAAGCAGTAGCCGCAGCAGCACGGACCAGAAACAAGCAGTAGCAGGAGCAGCAGCAGCATCAGCACGTACCAGAAACAAGCAGTAGCAGCAGCAGGAGCAGCAGCAGCAGCAGCAGCATGGAACAGAAACAAGCAGTAGCAGCAGCAGCAGCAGCACGGACCAGAAACATGCAGTAGCAGCAGCAGCAGCAGCACGGACCAGAAACAAGCAGTAGCAGCAGCAGCAGCAGCACGGACCAGAAACAAGCAGTAGCAGCAGCAGCAGAAGCACGGACCAGAAACAAGCAGTAGCAGCAGCAGCAGCAGCACGGACCAGAAATAAGCAGTAGTAGCAGCAGCAGCAGCACGGACCAGAAACAAGCAGTAGCAGCAGCAGCACGGACCAGAAACAAGCAGTAGCAGCAGCAGCACGGACCAGAAACAAGCAGTAGCAGCAGCAGCACGGACCAGAAACAAGCAGTAGCAGCAGCAGCACGGACCAGAAACAAGCAGTAGCAGCAGCAGCACGGACCAGAAACAAGCAGTAGCAGCAGCAGCACGGACCAGAAACAAGCAGTAGCAGCAGCAGCACGGACCAGAAACAAGCAGTAGCAGCAGCAGCACGGACCAGAAACAAGCAGTAGCAGCAGCAACACGGACCAGAAACAAGCAGTAGCAGCAGCAGCACGGACCAGAAACAAGCAGTAGCAGCAGCAGCAGCACGGACCAGAAACAAGCAGTAGCAGCAGCAGCACGGACCAGAAACAAGCAGTAGCAGCAGCAGCACGGACCAGAAACAAGCAGTAGAAGCAGCAGCACGGACCAGAAACAAGCAGTAGCAGCAGCAGCACGGACCAGAAACAAGCAGTAGCAGCAGCAGCACGGACCAGAAACAAGCAGTAGCAGCAGCAGCACGGACCAGAAACAAGCAGTAGCAGCAGCAGTACGGACCAGAAACAAGCAGTAGCAGCAGCAGCACGGACCAGAAACAAGCAGTAGCAGCAGCAGCACGGACCAGAAACAAGCAGTAGCAGCAGCAGCACGGACCAGAAACAAGCAGTAGCAGCAGCAGCACGGACCAAAAACAAGCAGTAGCAGCAGCAGCACGGACCAGAAACAAGCAGTAGCAGCAGCAGCACGGACCAGAAACAAGCAGTAGCAGCAGCAGCACGGACCAGAAACAAGCAGTAGCAGCAGCAGCACGGACCAGAAACAAGCAGTAGCAGCAGCAGCACGGACCAGAAACAAGCAGTAGCAGCAGCAGCACGGACCAGAAACAAGCAGTAGCAGCAGCAGCACGGACCAGAAACAAGCAGTAGCAGCAGCAGCACGGACCAGAAACAAGCAGTAGCAGCAGCAGCACGGACCAGAAACAAGCAGTAGCAGCAGCAGCACGGACCAGAAACAAGCAGTAGCAGCAGCAGCACGGACCAGAAACAAGCAGTAGCAGCAGCAGCACGGACCAGAAACAAGCAGTAGCAGCAGCAGCACGGACCAGAAACAAGCAGTAGCAGCAGCAGCACGGACCAGAAACAAGCAGTAGCAGCAGCAGCACGGACCAGAAACAAGCAGTAGCAGCAGCAGCACGGACCAGAAACAAGCAGTAGCAGCAGCAGCACGGACCAGAAACAAGCAGTAGCAGCAGCAGCACGGACCAGAAACAAGCAGTAGCAGCAGCAGCACGGACCAGAAACAAGCAGTAGCAGCAGCAGCACGGACCAGAAACAAGCAGTAGCAGCAGCAGCACGGACCAGAAACAAGCAGTAGCAGCAGCAGCACGGACCAGAAACAAGCAGTAGCAGCAGCAGCACGGACCAGAAACAAGCAGTAGCAGCAGCAGCACGGACCAGAAACAAGCAGTAGCAGCAGCAGCACGGACCAGAAACAAGCAGTAGCAGCAGCAGCACGTACCAGAAACAAGCAGCAGCAGCAGCAGCACGGACCAGAAACAAGCAGTAGCCGCAGCAGCACGGACCAGAAACAAGCAGCAGCAGGAGCAGCAGCAGCAGCAGCAGCATGGAACAGAAACAAGCAGTAGCAGCAGCAGCAGCAGCACGGACCAGAAACATGCAGTAGCAGCAGCAGCAGCACGGACCAGAAACAAGCAGTAGCAGCAGCAGCAGCAGCACGGACCAGAAACAAGCAGTAGCAGCAGCAGCAGCAGCACGGACCAGAAACAAGCAGCAGCAGTAGCAGCAGCAGCACGGACCAGAAACAAGCAGTAGCAGCAGCAGCACGGACCAGAAACAAGCAGTAGCAGCAGCAGCAGCAGCAGCACGGACGAGAAACAAGCAGTAGCAGCAGCAGCAGCAGCACGGACCAGAAACAAGCAGTAGCAGCAGCAGCAGCAGCACGGACCAGCAGCAGCAGTAGCACGGACCAGAAACAAGCAGTAGCAGCAGCAGCAGCAGCAGCACTGACCTGAAACAAGCAGTAGCAGCAGCAGCACGGACCAGAAACAAGCAGTAGCAGCAGCAGCACGGACCAGAAACAGCAGCAGCAGCAGCACGGACGAGAAACAAGCAGTAGCAGCAGCAGCAGCAGCACGGACCAGAAACAAGCAGTAGCAGCAGCAGCAGCACTGACCAGAAACAAGCAGTAGCAGCAGCAGCACGGACCAGAAACAAGCAGTAGCAGCAGCAGCACGGACCAGAAACAAGCAGTAGCAGCAGCAGCACGGACCAGAAACAAGCAGTAGCAGCAGCAGCACGGACCAGAAACAAGCAGTAGCAGCAGCAGCACGGACCAGAAACAAGCAGTAGCAGCAGCAGCACGGACCAGAAACAAGCAGTAGCAGCAGCAGCACGGACCAGAAACAAGCAGTAGCAGCAGCAGCACGGACCAGAAACAAGCAGTAGCAGCAGCAGCACGGACCAGAAACAAGCAGTAGCAGCAGCAGCACGGACCAGAAACAAGCAGTAGCAGCAGCAGCACGGACCAGAAACAAGCAGTAGCAGCAGCAACACGGACCAGAAACAAGCAGTAGCAGCAGCAGCACGGACCAGAAACAAGCAGTAGCAGCAGCAGCACGGACCAGAAACAAGCAGTAGCAGCAGCAGCACGGACCAGAAACAAGCAGTAGCAGCAGCAGCACGGACCAGAAACAAGCAGTAGAAGCAGCAGCACGGACCAGAAACAAGCAGTAGCAGCAGCAGCACGGACCAGAAACAAGCAGTAGCAGCAGCAGCACGGACCAGAAACAAGCAGTAGCAGCAGCAGCACGGACCAGAAACAAGCAGTAGCAGCAGCAGCACGGACCAGAAACAAGGAGTAGCAGCAGCAGCACGGACCAGAAACAAGCAGTAGCAGCAGCAGCACGGACCAGAAACAAGCAATAGCAGCAGCAGCACGGACCAGAAACAAGGAGTAGCAGCAGCAGCACGGACCAGAAACAAGCAGTAGCAGCAGCAGCACGGACCAGAAACAAGCAGTAGCAGCAGCAACACGGACCAGAAACAAGCAGTAGCAGCAGCAGCACGGACCAGAAACAAGCAGTAGCAGCAGCAGCACGGACCAGAAACAAGCCGTAGCAGCAGCAACACGGACTAGAAACAAGCAGTAGCAGCAGCAACACGGACCAGAAACAAGCAGTAGCAGCAGCAGCACGGACCAGAAACAAGGAGTAGCAGCAGCAGCACGGACCAGAAACAAGCAGTAGCAGCAGCAGCACGGACCAGAAACAAGCAGTAGCAGCAGCAACACGGACCAGAAACAAGCAGTAGCAGCAGCAGCAGCAGCACGGACCAGAAACAAGCAGTAGCAGCAGCAGCACGGACCAGAAACAAGCAGTAGCAGCTTCAGCACGGACCAGAAACAAGCAGTAGCAGCTTCAGCACGGACCAGAAACAAGCAGTAGCAGCAGCAGCACCGACCAGAAACAAGCAGTAGCAGCAGCAGCAGCACGGACCAGAAACAAGCAGTAGCAGCTGCAGCACGGACCAGAAACAAGCAGTAGCAGCAGCAGCACGGACCAGAAACAAGCAGTAGCAGCAGCAGCACGGACCAGAAACAAGCAGTAGCAGCAGCAGCACGGACCGGAAACAAGCTGTAGCAGCAGCAGTAGCAGCAGCAGCACGGACCAGAAACAAGCAGTAGCAGCCACAATATCAGAAAAATAGACCAAAACAATGGTATCACAATTCTCAGGACCACAAGAACATAACATCTGCGTAATAGTCGCCATTACAACTGCGTAATATTAACGTTTAATGCTAGAAAGGTAGGCAGAGGCAAAGAGGAACAAATAACCTTTCTTTCTCTCTCTCTCTCTCTCTTCGTCCCTTCTATCCGATAATCTCCGTTTATCCCTCGTCTCTCCTTTCCCCTCCCAATTTCTTCTCCCTCTTAATCTTCTCTCTCCCTTCTCCCTGTTTATCAGAAGAGACCATGAAATCTTTGCAGTTGCCCAGTGTGTGTGTGCAGAAGAATGATAGAGTCAGTTGATCTCTGACGACATGGCACGTTTGGCCCTCCTTGGATGATCTCCCTGATGGCGAAATGTTCGTCCCTCGTCTCTCATCTCTCCTGATACGAGAAGCTGGTCTATACTTGCTTAATCTCTCACTGACTTGTAACTTCCGCTCCGGTCCAGCTGGTAATTGTTGCTGTTCAACACTGGACCACTGATGGTCCTTGTTCTTGTAAGTCAAACTATGTCACACTGTTCGTGACAGTCTCTGTCTCACAGTTTCTGTCCCCCACACATTCACTGTCCAGCACACTCACACAGTCACTGTCCCCACACTCATACAGTCACCGTTCCCACACTCACACACTCACTGTTCCCCACACTCACACAGTCACTGTCCCCACACTCACACAGTCACTGTCCCCACACTCACATAGTCACTGTCCCCACACACAGACACTGTCCCCACACACAGTCACTGTCCCCATACACAGTCACTGTCCCCACACACAGTCACTGTCCCCACAGTCACAAAGTCACTGTCCCCACACTCACACAGTCACTGTCCCCACACTCAGACAGTCACTGTCCCCACACTCACAAAGTCACTGTCCCCACACTCACAGTCACTGTCCCAACGCTCACACAGTCACTGTCCCCACACTCACACAGTCACTGTCCCCACAATCACATAGTCACTGTCCCCACACTCACACAGTCACTGTCCCCTCAGTCACATAGTCACTGTCCCCACACTCAGACAGTCACTGTCGCCACACTCAGACAGTCCCTGTCCCCAAACTCAGACAGTCACTGTCCCCACACTCAGACAGTCACTGTCCCTACACTCACACAGTCACTGTCCCCACACTTACACAACCACTGTCCCCACACTCACTGTCCCTACACTCACATAGTCACTGTCCCTACACTCACACAGTCACTTCCCCACAATCACACAGTCACATAGTCACTGTCCCCACAATCACACAGTCACTGTCCCTACACTCACACAGTCACTGTCCCCACACTCACACAGTCACTGTCCCCACACTCACACAGTCACTGTCCCCCCACTCACACAGTCACTGTCCCTACACTCACACAGTCACTGTCCCCACACTCAGACAGTCCCTGTCCCCACACTCAGACAGTCACTGTCCCCACACTCACACAGTCACTGTCCCTACACTCACACAGTCGCTGTCCTCACACTCACACAGTCACTGTCCCTACACTCACACAGTCCCTGTCCCCGCGCTCAGACAGTCACTGTCCTCACACTCACACAGTCACTGTCCCCACACTCACAGTCACTGTCCCTACACTCACACAGTCACTGTCCCCACACTCACACAGTCACTGTCCTCACACTCACACAGTCACTGTCCCCACACTCACACAGTCACTGTCCCCACACTCACAGTCACTGTCCCTACACTCACACAGTCACTGTCCCCACACTCACACAGTCACTGTCCTCACACTCACACAGTCACTGTCCTCACACTCACACAGTCACTGTCCCCACACTCACACAGTCACTGTCCTCACACTCACACAGTCACTGTCCTCCACTCACACAGTCACTGTCCTCACACTCACACAGTCACTGTCCCCACACTCACACAGTCACTGTCCTCACACTCACACAGTCACTGTCCTCACACTCACACAGTCACTGTCCCCACACTCACACAGTCACTGTCCCCACACTCACAGTCACTGTCCCTACACTCACACAGTCACTGTCCCCACACTCACACAGTCACTGTCCTCACACTCACACAGTCACTGTCCTCACACTCACACAGTCACTGTCCTCACACTCACACAGTCACTGTCCTCACACTCACACAGTCACTGTCCTCACACTCACACAGTCACTGTCCTCACACTCACACAGTCACTGTCCTCACACTCACACAGTCACTGTCCTCACACTCACACAGTCACTGTCCTCACACTCACACAGTCACTGTCCCCACAATCATTGTCTTTCTCTCACATAGTTCCAGGTTCCACTCTGGCAGATTTATCATGTTTCGCCCTCTCTGGCAGATTTATCACGTTTCGCTTTCTGTAGAGCTTTAGCAAGTGACGTTTTACCTTGATTAAAGCTTCATCAAGTCACGCCATAATAAAGCTCTACGCTGGGCGAAACATCGTGGCAGTGAAATGTGATTTTTTAGCTTATATTTTCACTGTTGTCTGCAGTACCACCTTTATGCTGCAGCTGATTTTCTCTTGACAGGAGAACAGCTGTCTGTCTTGAACAGCTGATAGCTGTCACCTAACTGACCACCTAACTGTCCACTTAACTGAACACTTAAATGACCGCTTAACTGACCACTTAAGTGACCACTTAAGTGACCACTTAACTGACCACTTAAGTGGCCACTTAACTGAACACTTAAATGACCGCTTAACTGACCACTTAACTGACCACTTAAGTGACCACTTAACTGACCACTTAAGTGACCACCTAACTGTCCACTTAACTGACCACTTAAGTGACCACTTAACTGACAACTTAAGTGGCCACTTAACTGAACACTTAACTGACCACTTAAGTGACCACTTAAGTGACCACTTAACTGACCACTTAAGTGGCCACTTAACTGAACACTTAACTGACCACCACTTCCATAATCCAGCCAATAAGAGCACATCAAGAGGTGCCAAGTGATCAATTAAAAAAAGTGAATTCCATTATGTTGTCATGTCTTTAGATTTTAATTTAACGTAGTGATAAATGTTTATTTTATTAAGGTCAGCCGGACACACACACACACACACACACACACACACACACACACACACACACACACAAACACACACAGGCGCATGTAACAGGGAGGCACTGCAATGGATCAGGGAATACCTGACAGGGAGGCAACAACGAGTCATGGTACGTGAAGAGGTATCACAGTGGGCGCCTGTGACGAGCGGGGTCCCACAGGGGTCTGTTCTAGGCCCAGTGCTATTTTTGATATATGTGAACGACATGATGGAAGGAATGGACTCTGAAGTGTCCCTATTCGCAGATGATGTGAAGTTGATGAGAAGAATTAAATCGAATGAAGATGAGGCAGGACTGCAAAGAGACCTGGACAGGCTGGACATGTGGTCCAGTAACTGGCTTCTCGAATTCAATCCTGCCAAATGCAAAGTTATGAAGATTGGGGAGGGGCAAAGAAGACTTCAGACAGAGTATAGGCTAGGAGGACAAAGACTACAGACCTCACTCAGGGAGAAAGACCTCGAGGTGACCATAACACCGAGCACGTCACCGGAGGCACACATTAACCAAATAACTGCTGCAGCATACGGGCGCCTGGCAAACCTGAGAATAGCGTTCCGATATCTAAATAAGGAATCGTTCAAGACACTGTACACTGTGTATGTTAGGCCCATACTGGAGTATGCAGCACCAGTCTGGGACCCACACCTGGTCAAGCATGTCAAGAAGTTAGAGAAAGTACAAAGGTTTGCAACAAGGCTAGTCCCAGAGCTCAGGGGAATGTCGTACGAGGAAAGGTTGAGGGAAATCGGACTGACGACACTGGAGGACAGAAGGGTCAGGGGAGACATGATAACGACATACAAGATACTGCGGGGAATAGATAAGGTGGACAGAGATAGGATGTTCCAGAGAGGGGACACAGGAACAAGGGGTCACAACTGGAAGCTGAAGACTCAGACGAGTCACAGAGACGTTAGGAAGTATTTCTTCAGTCATAGAGTCGTCAGGAAGTGGAATAGCCTAGCAAGTGAAGTAGTGGAGGCAGGAACCATACATAGTTTTAAGAAGAGGTATGATAAAGCTCAGGAAGCAGAGAGAGAGAGGACCTAGTAGCAATCAGTGAAGAGGCGGGGCCAGGAGCTGAGTCTCGACCCCTGCAACCACAATTAGGTGAGTACACTCACACACACATGAGCACGCAAGTAGACAACACAGAGCTTGCCTCTAGGCAGTCTCTCTACACTGCTTTAAGAACAGGTATGATAGAGCTCATGAAGCCAGGAGACATTGGATCCAGTATCGCCCACTTCAAGAAGGACCAGGAGCTGAGACTCAACCTCACAATAAGTGGATTTGCGTGTAATTATCACAATCCTACGCTAGTGAGACATCATCAATTAAGCTAGGTTAGCTAGACTAAGTTAGATTACCCACGCTAGGTTAGATTAACTCAGGTTAGGTACTTAGGTTAGATTCAACAGGACACAGTGTAAGTGTGTCCTAACACTGGTGTTAGTGTCAGTATTGTTAGTCAGGACACTGACTCAGGTCTTCCACTGGCACACCTCTCCACCACTTTAATAACTGAAGACGTTTCATAGCATGCTGATCCCAGCTTAAGCGTGTGCACGTTCATTTCTGAACGCAGTAGCAAGCTGAAACCAAGCTTAAAATATATCTCAGGTTGCCTGACTTCCACCTTAAATTTCCATTTAAAGAGTCAATAATAAGGTGAATTCAAGAAGCTGGGTCGAGAAGGCACCATTGTCACCCTCTATTAATTCGTTGCAAATGGAACGGGCACAATCCTCTCATTTCCTTCACAACAGCGCAGAGGATAGACCAGTTAGTCGGGTAATCATCTTGTTCTTCACGGGTAAAGAAATGGGAGAGGGGGAAGAGGAGGAGGAGAAGGAGGAGAAACAGAAAATGGAAAGTGAAAAATTCATTCCACTTTCCTTTGTGGCCCTTAGGTGTCTCCTCTTTTTCAAAACATTTTTTTCCCCCGGGGCAGATTTTGACTGCTGCTGCTGCTGGGCATCAAATGCAGCTGTGTGTGGATGGTTCGGCAGCTGGTTCACCCCGGTAGCTGGTTCACCCCGGTAGCTGGTTCACCCCGGTAGCTGGTTCACCCTTCTAGCTGCATGACTCCAGCAGCCATCAGGCAGGTCTCTCATGGGTGATCAACACAAGTGACTGTCAGTGCTGATCACCTGCTCTGCATCAACAAGTTCTCTACTGAAGCAGGACGTGTGCTGTTGATGCTGGAGCAGTCATGTGTCAGTTGTGGCAGATCAACTGTTGATGCTGGAACAGCCATGTGTCAGTTGTGGCAAGTCAGCTGTTGATGCTGGAGCAGTCATATGTCAGTTGTGGCAGGTCAGCTATTGATGCTGGAACAGTCATGTGTCAGGTGTGGCAGGTCAGCTATTGATGCTGGAACAGTCATGTGTCAGCTGTGGTAGATCAACTGTTGATGCTGGAGCAGTCATGTGTCAGTTGTGGCAGGTCAGCTATTAATGCTGGAACAGTCATGTGTCAGTTGTGGCAGGTCAGCTATTAATGCTGGAACAGTCATGTGTCAGTTGTGGCAGGTCAGCTATTAATGCTGGAACAGTCATGTGTCTGTTGTGGCAGGTCAGCTGTTGATGCTGGAGCAGTCATGTGTCAGTTGTGGCAGGTCAGCTGTTGATGCTGGAGCAGTCATGTGTCAGTTGTGGCAGGTCAGCTATTAATGCTGGAACAGTCATGTGTCAGTTGTGGCAGGTCAGCTGTTGATACTGGAGCAGACATGTGTCAGCTGTGGCAGACCCTTAGTCTGGCTGCCTGTAAGAGTGCTGCATCAGTGTCATCACCAGTAGACTGAGGATCGAGCCTGCGCACCGTTCCTTGCACTCATTGACACACACACAGACACACACACACACACACACACACACACACACACACACACACACACACACATACACACACACACACACACACACACACACACACACACACACACACACACACACACACACACACACACACACACACACACACACACACACACACACACACACACACACACACACACACACATACACTCACTCTATCACGATCTATAATAACAGTGAAAACCTTCCATTTTAAAACCTTCACTGCCATCCAGAGTTAGTTTACACTTGTTAGTATTGTTTGTACTCTGACAGAGAGAGTATTCTATGTACTCTGCTTGACAGAGTTACTGATGGCTCATGTAAAATTGTGATATCTTTCCACTGCAACCACCAAGTCTGGTATTGTATGTCTCACTAAGAGGAACCAGGGGGGTAGTAGTCACCCAGGGGAGGAGTAATCACTCAGGAGAGGAGCAGTAGGTACCCAGGGGAGTAGTAGTCACCCAGGGGAGTAGTAGTCACCCAGGGGAGTAGTACGCACCCAGGGGAGTAGTAGTCGCGAAGAGGACGAGTAGTAAGCACCCAGGGGAGTAGTAATCACCCAGGGGAGTAGTAATCACCCAGGGGAGAAGTAGGCACCCAGGAGAGTAGTAGGCACCCAGGGGAGTAGTAATCACCCAGGGGAGGAGTAGTAGGCATCCAGGTGAGTAGTAGTCACCCCAGGGGAGTAGTAGGCAACCAGGGGAGTAGTAGCCACCCAGGGGAGAAGTAGTAGACACCCAGGGGAGTAGCAGTCACCCAGGGGAGTAGTAATCACTCAAGGGAGTAGTAGTTACTCAAGGGAGTAGTATGCAACCAGAGGAGTAGTAGTCACCCAGGGGAGTAGTTGTCACTTAGGGGAGTAGTAGTCACTTAGGGGAGTAGTAGTAACCCAGGGGAATAGTACTGTATACATTGATTTACTTTGCTCAACGGTTTTGTGTTGTGCTGTTGTGTTGTGTTGTTGTGTTGTGTTGTTGTGTTGTGTTGTGTTGTTGTGTTGTGTTGTTGTGTTGTGTTGTGTTGTTGTGTTGTGTTGTTGTGTTGTGTTGTTGTGTTGTTGTGTTGTGTTGTGTTGTTGTGTTGTGTTGTTGTGTTGTGCTGTTGTGTTGTGTTGTTGTGTTGTGTTGTTGTGTTGTGTTGTTGTGTTGTGTTGTTGTGTTGTTGTGTTGTGTTGTTGTGTTGTTGTGTTGTGTTGTGTTGTGTTGTTGTGTTGTGTTGTGTTGTGTTGTTGTGTTGTGTTGTGTTGTTGTGTTGTGTTGTGTTGTGTTGTTGTGTTGTGTTGTGTTGTTGTGTTGTGTTGTGTTGTGTTGTTGTGTTGTGTTGTGTTGTGTTGTGTTGTGTTGTTGTGTTGTGTTGTGTTGTGTTGTGTTGTGTTGTTGTGTTGTTGTGTTGTTGTGTTGTGTTGTTGTGTTGTGTTGTGTTGTGTTGTGTTGTGTTGTGTTTGTGTTGTGTTTGTATTGTGTTGTGTTTGTGTTGTTTTGTTGTATTTGTGTTGTGTTGTTGTGTTGTATTTGTGTTGTGTTGTTGTGTTTGTGTTGTTGTGTTTGTATTGTGTTGTGTTTGTATTGTGTTGTGTTTGTGTTGTTGTGTTGTATTTGTGTTGTGTTGTGTTGTGTTTGTGTTGTGTTGTTGTGTTGTGTTTGTATTGTGTTTGTGTTGTGTTTGTGTTGTTGTGTTGTGTGTGTTGTGTTTGTTGTTGTGTTTGTTGTGTGTTGTTGTGTGGTTGTGTTGTGTTGTGTTGTTGTGTTGTTGTGTTGTGTTGTTGTGTTGTGTTGTTGTGTTGTGTTGTTGTGTTGTGTGTTGTGTTGTTGTGTTGTGTTGTTGTGTTGTGTTGTGTTGTGTTGTTGTGTTGTGTGTTGTGTTGTGTTGTTGTGTTGTGTTGTGTTGTTGTTGTGTTGTGTTGTGTTGTGTTGTGTTGTGTTGTGTTGTTGTGTTGTGTTGTGTTGTTGTGTTGTGTTGTGTTGTTGTGTTGTTGTGTTGTGTTGTTGTGGTGTTGTGTTGTGTTGTTGTTGTGTTGTGTTGTGTTGTTGTGTTGTGTTGTGTTGTGTTGTGTTGTGTTGTGTTGTGTTGTGTTGTTGTTGTGTTGTGTTGTGTTGTGTTGTTGTGTTGTGTTGTGTTGTTGTGTTGTGTTGTGTTGTTGTGGTGTGTTGTGTTGTTGTGTTGTGTAGTGTTGTGTTGTGTTGTGTTGTGTTATGTTGTTGTGGTGTGTTGTGTTGTTGTGTTGTGTAGTGTTGTGTTGTGTTGTGTTGTGTTGTTGTGTTGTGTAGTGTTGTGTTGTGTTGAGTTGTGTTGTTGTGTTGTGTTGTTGTGGTGTTGTGTTGTGTGTGTTGTGTTGTGTTGTGTTGTGTTGTGTTGTGGTGTGTTGTGTTGTGTTGTTGTGTTGTGTTGTGTTGTGTTGTGTTGTGTTGTTGTGTTGTGTAGTGTTGTGTTGTGTTGAGTTGTGTTGTTGTGTTGTGTTGTTGTGGTGTTGTGTTGTGTGTGTTGTGTTGTTGTGGTGTTGTGTTGTGTGTGTTGTGTTGTGTAGTGTTGTGTTGTGTTGTGTTGTGTTGTGTTGTGGTGTGTTGTTGTGTTGTTGTGTTGTGTTGTGTTGTGTTGTGTTGTGTTGTTGTGTTGTTGTTGTTGTGTTGTGTTGTGCTGTGTTGTTGTGTGTGTTGTGTTGTTGTGTTGTGTGTTGTGTTGTGTTGTGTTGTGTTGTGTGTGTTGTTGTGTTGGGTTGTGTTGTGTTGTGTTGTGTGTTGTGTGTTGTGTGTTGTGTGTTGTGTTGTTGTGTGTTGTGTGTTGTGTTGTGTGTTGTGTTGTGTTGTTGTGTTGTGTTGTTGTGTTGTGTGTTGTGTGTTGTGTTGTTGTGCTGTTGTGGTGTTGTGTTTTGTTGTGTTGTTGTGTTGTGTTGTGTGTGTTTTGTTGTGTGTGTTGTGTTGTGTTGTGTTGTTGTGTTGTGTTGTATGTGTTGTGTGTGTTGTGTTGTGTTGTGTTGCGTGTGTTGTGTTGTGTGTGTTGTGTTGTGTTGTGTTGTGTTGTTGTGTTGTGTTGGGTTGTGTTGTTGTGTTGTGTTGTTGTTGTGTTGTTGTGTTGTGTTGTGTTGTGTTGTGTTGTTGTGGTGTTGTGTTGTTGTGTTGTGTTGTGTTGTTGTGTTGTGTTGTGTTGTGTTGTGTTGTGTTGTTGTGGTGTGTTGTGTTGTGTTGTTGTTGTATTGTGTTGTTGTTGTGTTGTTGTGTGTTGTGTTGTGTTGTGTTGTTATTGTGTTGTGTTGTGTTGTGTTGTGTTGTGTTGTGTTGTGTTGTGTTGTGTTGTGTTGTTGTGTTGTGTTGTGTTGTGTTGTGTTGTTGTTGTGTTGTGTTGTTGTGTTGTGTGTTGTTGTGCTGTGTTGTGTTGTGTTGTTGTGTTGTGTTGTTGTGTTGTGTGTTGTGTTGTTGTTGTGTTGTTGTGTTGTTGTGTGTGTGTTGTGTTGTTGTGTTGTTGTTGTGTTGTGTTGTTGTGTGTGTTGTTGTTGTTGTGTTTGTGTTGTGTGTTGTGTTGTGTTGTGTTGTGTTGTTTGTTGTGTTGTGTTTGTGTTGTGTGTTGTGTTGTGTTGTGTTGTGTTGTTTGTGTGTTGTGTTGTGTGTTGTGTTGTTTGTGTGTTGTGTTGTGTGTGTTGTGTGTTATGTTGTGTTGTGTGTGTTGTTTTGTGTGTTGTGTTTGTGTTGTGTTGTGTTGTGTTGTTTGTGTGTTGTGTTGTGTGTTGTGTGTTGTGTTGTGTTGTTTGTGTGTTGTGTTGTGTTGTGTTGTGTTGTTTGTGTGTTGTGTTGTTGTGTTGTGTTGTGTTGTGTTGTGTTGTGTTGTTGTGTTGTTGTGTTGTGTTGTTGTGTTGTGTTGTTGTGTTGTGTTGTTGTGTTGTTGTGTTGTGTTGTTGTGTTGTTGTGTTGTGTTGTTGTGTTGTGTTGTTGTGTTGTGTTGTGTTGTTGTGTTGTGTTGTTGTGTTGTGTTGTTGTGTTGTGTTGTTGTGTTGTTGTGTTGTGTTGTTGTGTTGTGTTGTTGTGTTGTTGTGTTGTGTTGTTGTGTTGTGTTGTTGTGTTGTTGTGTTGTTGTGTTGTGTTGTTGTGTTGTGTTGTTGTGTTGTTGTGTTGTGTTGTTGTGTTGTGTTGTTGTGTTGTTGTGTTTGTTGTTGTGTTGTGTTTGTTGTTGTGTTGTGTTTGTTGTTGTGTTGAGTTGTGTTGTGTTGTGCTTGTTGTTGTGTTGTGTTGTGTTTGATGTTGTGTTGCGTTATTGTTGTTTGTTGTTGTGTTGTTGTGTTGTGTTGTGTTGTTGTGTTGTGTTGTGTTGTGTTGGTGTTGTGTTGTGTTGTGTTGTGTTGTGTTGTTGTTGTAGTGTGTTGTGTTGTTGTTGTAGTGTGTTGTGTTGTGATGTGTTGTGTTGTGTTGGTGTTGTGTTGTGTTGTGTTGTGTTGTGTTGTGTTGTGTTGTGTTGTGTTGTGTTGGTGTTGTGTAGTGTGTTGTGTTGTGTTGTGTTGGTGTGTGTGTGTGTGTTGTGTGTTGTTGTGTGTGTGTTGTGTTGTGTTGTGTTGTGTTGTGTTGTGTGTGTGTGTTGTGTTGTTGTGTTGTGTTGTTGTGTGTGTGTTGTTGTTGTGTTGTTGTTGTTGTTGTGTGTTGTGTTGTTGTTGTGTTGTGTGTGTGTGTTGTGGTGTGGTGTGTTGTTGTGTTGTGTTGTTGTGGTGTTGTGTTGTGTTGTTGTGGTGTGTTGTGTTGTTGTTGTGTTGTGTTGTTGTGTTGTGTTGTGTGTGTTGTGTTGTGTGTTGTGTTGTGTTGTGTTGTGTTGTGTGTTGTTGTGTTGTGTTGTGTGTGTTGTGTTGTTGTGTTTGTTGTGTGTGTTGTGTTGTGTGTGTTGTTGTGTTGTTGTGTTGTGTTGTGTTGTTGTGTTGTGTTGTGTTGTGTTGTGTTGTTGTGTGTGTGTTGTGTTGTGTTGTGTTGTGTTGTGTTGTGTTGTGTGTTGTTGTTGTTGTGTTGTGTTGTGTTGTGTGTGTTGTGTGTGTGTTGTGTTGTGTTGTTGTTGTGTTGTTGTGTTGTGTTGTGTTGTGTGTTGTTGTGTTGTGTTGTGTGTTGTGTGTTGTGTGTTGTTGTGTTGTGTTGTTGTTGTTGTGTTGTGTTGTGTTGTGTGTGTTGTGTTGTTGTGTGTGTTGTGTTGTGTTGTGTGTGTTGTGTTGTTGTGTGTGTTGTGTTGTTGTGTTGTTGTGTTGTGTTGTGTTGTTGTGTTGTGTTGTTGTGTGTGTTGTGTTGTGTTGTGTTGTGTTGTGTTGTGTTGTTGTGTTGTGTTGTGTTGTGTTGTGTGTGTTGTGTTGTTGTGTGTGTTGTGTTGTTGTGTTGTTGTGTTGTGTTGTGTTGTGTTGTGTGTGTTGTGTTGTGTGTGTGTTGTGTTGTTGTGTTGTGTTGTTGTGTTGTGTTGTGTGTTGTGTTGTGTTGTTGTGTTGTGGTGTTGTGTTGTGTTGTTGTGTTGTGTGTTGTGTTGGGTTGTGTGTTGTGTTGTTGTGTTGTGTGTTGTGTTGTGTTGTGTTGTTGTGTTGTGTTGTGTTGTTGTGTTGTGTTGTTGTGTTGTGTTGTTGTGTTGTGTTGTGTTGTGTTGTGTGTGTTGTGTTGTTGTGTTGTGTTGTGTTGTGTTGTGTTGTTGTGTTGTGTTGTGTTGTGTTGTGTTGTTGTGTTGTTGTGTTGTGTTGTTGTGTTGTTGTGTTGTGTTGTTGTGTTGTGTTGTTGTGTTGTGTTGTGTTGTGTTGTGTTGTGTTGTTGTGTTGTGTTGTGTTGTTGTGTTGTGTTGTTGTGTTGTGTTGTGTTGTTGTGTTGTGTTGTTGTGTTGTGTTGTTGTGTTGTGTTGTTGTGTTGAGTTGTTGTGTTGTGTTGTGTTGTGTTGTGTTGTTGTGTTGTGTTGTGTTGTTGTGTTGTGTTGTGTGTTGTTTTGTTTTGTTGTTTTGTGTGTGTGTTGTGTGTTGTTGTGTTGTGTTGTTGTGTTGTTGTGTTGTTGTGTTGTTGTGTTGTTGTGTTGTGTTGTTGTGTTGTTGTGTTGTTGTGTTGTTGTGTTGTGTTGTGTTGTGTTGTGTTGATGTTGTGTTGTGTTGTTGTGTTGTGTTGTGTTGTGTTGTGTTGTGTTGTTGTGTTGTGTTGTGTTGATGTTGTGTTGTGTTGTGTTGTGTTGTGTGTTGTGTTGTGTTGTGTTGTTGTGTTGTTGTGTTGTGTTGTGTGTTGTGTTGTGTTGTGTGTTGTGTTGTGTTGTGTTGTTGTGTTGTGTTGTTGTGTTGTTGTGTTGTGTTGTGTTGTTGTGTTGTTGTGTTGTTGTGTTGTGTTGTGTTGTGTTGTTGTGTTGTGTTGTGTTGTGTTGTGTTGTTGTGTTGTGTTGTTGTGTTGTTGTTGTGTTGTGTTGTGTTGTGTTGTGTTGTTGTGTTGTTGTGTTGTTGTGTTGTGTTGTTGTGTTGTTGTGTTGTGTTGTTGTTGTGTTGTGTTGTGTTGTTGTGTTGTGTTGTGTTGTTGTGTTGTGTTGTTGTGTTGTGTTGTGTTGTGTTGTTGTGTTGTGTTGTGTGTGTTGTGTTGTGTTGTGTTGTGTGTGTTGTGTTGTGTTGTGTGTGTGTTGTGTTGTGTTGTGTTGTTGTGTGTGTGTGTGTTGTGTTGTGTTGTGTTGTGTTGAAGTGTGTTGTGTTGTGTTGTGTTGTGTTGTGTTGAAGTGTGTTGTGTTGTGTTGTGTTGTGTTGAAGTGTGTTGTGTTGTGTTGAAGTGTGTTGTGTTGTGTTGTGTTGAAGTGTGTTGTGTTGTGTTGAAGTGTGTTGTGTTGTGTTGTGTTGTGTTGAAGTGTGTTGTGTTGTGTTGTGTTGTGTGTGTTGTGTTGTGTTGTGTGTGTTGTGTGTTGTGTTGTGTTGTGTTGTGTTGTGTGTTGTGTGTGTTGTGTTGTGTTGTGTTGTGTTGTGTTGTGTTGTGTTGTGTGTTGTGTGTGTTGTGTTGTGTGTGTTGTGTGTTGTGTGTTTTGTGTTGTGTGTTTTGTTTTGTTGTGTGTTTTGTGTTGTGTGTTGTGTTGTGTTGTTGTGTTGTGTTGTGTTGTTGTGTGTTGTGTTTGTTGTGTTGTTGTGTTGTTGTGTGTTGTGTTGTTGTGTTGTGTTGTTGTGTTGTTGTGTGTTGTGTGTTGTGTGTTGTGTGTTGTGTGTTGTGTTGTTGTGTTGTGTTGTTGTGTTGTGTTGTTGTGTTGTGTTGTGTTGTGTTGTGTTGTGTTGTTGTGTTGTTGTGTTGTGTTGTTGTGTTGTGTTGTGTTGTTGTGTTGTGTTGTGTTGTGTTGTTGTGTTGTGTTGTTGTGTTGTGTTGTTGTGTTGTGTTGTTGTGTTGTGTTGTGTTGTTGTGTTGTGTTGTTGTGTTGTGTTGTTGTGTTGTGTTGTGTTGTTGTGTTGTGTTGTTGTGTTGTGTTGTGTTGTGTTGTGTTGTTGTTGTGTTGTGTTGTTGTGTTGTGTTGTTGTGTTGTGTTGTTGTGTTGTGTTGTGTTGTGTTGTTGTGTTGTGTTGTTGTGTTGTTGTGTTGTTGTGTTGTTGTGTTGTGTTGTTGTGTTGTGTTGTTGTGTTGTTGTGTTGTGTTGTTGTGTTGTGTTGTTGTGTTGTTGTGTTGTGTTGTGTGTTGTGTTGTGTTGTGTGTTGTTGTGTTGTGTTGTTGTGTTGTGTTGTTGTGTTGTTGTGTTGTTGTGTTGTGTTGTTGTGTTGTGTTGTGTTGTTGTGTTGTTGTGTTGTTGTGTTGTTGTGTTGTGTTGTATAAGTCATCATCAAGGTGAGTACTTGTCCTGACACCTGATACCTGACTCTCCCCGGCTTATTTCCCCTTATACCTAACCCCTGACATCTGACCAATGATTTATGTCCCCTGAGCGCTGACTGCTGACTGCTGACCCCCTGACCCCCTGACCCCCTGACACACTACATCTACACACACTATATACACACACACAATGTATGGTTTAGAAAGACACGCAACCAAACACTATGACATATTTATTTGAAAACGATTCGGTCCTGGGACCTTGATCACTTCTAAGGTCCCAGGACCGAAACGTTTTCTAATAAATGTCATAGTGTTTGCTGACGTGTCTTTCTAATCCAACTTGTCGGTATTTATTACCAAGGTTTATACCAACACACAATGTATATATACACACACACTATATACACACACACTATATATACACACACTGTATATACAGAAAGCGGCAGTGTACTGAAGACGATAGTTGTAACACTCGAAGCAACACATTCAACAACACATCAACACACTCAACACTGTATGACTCTGGAGCCAAAAATACACTCTTGCGGGGACGGTAACTGGGATAGAAATTAAAAAGTTTTGTGGCAGTTAAGTAGGATAACTTGAGAGACGCTGGCTGACATGTAACACAAGACACGGAGGTTCAACACACAAGACACGGTGGGGGTTCAACATGGTCTGCGAGTTGAGATACTCAACACCTTCGTAACTCTTGAATGTGTATGGGAGTTTTTTTTCTTTCCCCTCTTCATTTACAAGCTAAGAGCTGTTATCCTGCCACAGTTCATTTACAAGCTAAGAGGTGTTATCCTGCCTCAGTTCATTTACAAGCTAAGAGCTGTTATCCTGCCTCAGTTCATTTACAAGCTAAGAGCTGTTATCCTGTCTCAGTTCATTTACAAGCTAAGAGCTGTTATCCTGCCTCAGTTCATTTACAAGCTAAGAGCTGTTATCCTGCCTCAGTTCATTTACAAGCTAAGAGCTGTTATCCTGCCTCAGTTCATTTACAAGCTAAGAGCTGTTAGCCTGCCTCAGTTCATTTACAAGCTAAGAGCTGTTATCCTGCCACATTTCATTTACAAACTAAGAGCTGTTATCCTGCCTCAGTTCATTTACAAGCTAAGAGCTGTTATCCTGCCTCAGTTCATTTACAAGCTAACAGCTGTTATCCTGCCACAGTTCATTTACAAGCTAAGAGCTGTTATCCTGCCTCAGTTCATTTACAAGCTAAGAGCTGTTAGCCTGCCTCAGTTCATTTACAAGCTAAGAGCTGTTATCCTGCCTCAGTTCATTTACAAGCTAAGAGCTGTTAGCCTGCCTCAGTTCATTTACAAGCTAAGAGCTGTTATCCTGCCACAGTTCATTTACAAGCTAAGAGCTGTTATCCTGCCTCAGTTCATTTACAAGCTAAGAGCTGTTTTCCTGCCTCAGTTCATTTACAAGCTAAGAGCTGTTATCCTGCCTCAGTTCATTTACAAGCTAAGAGCTGTTATCCTGCCTCAGTTCATTTACAAGCTAAGAGCTGTTAGCCTGCCTCAGTTCATTTACAAGCTAAGAGCTGTTATCCTGCCACATTTCATTTACAAACTAAGAGCTGTTATCCTGCCTCAGTTCATTTACAAGCTAAGAGCTGTTATCCTGCCTCAGTTCATTTACAAGCTAACAGCTGTTATCCTGCCACAGTTCATTTACAAGCTAAGAGCTGTTATCCTGCCTCAGTTCATTTACAAGCTAAGAGCTGTTAGCCTGCCTCAGTTCATTTACAAGCTAAGAGCTGTTATCCTGCCTCAGTTCATTTACAAGCTAAGAGCTGTTAGCCTGCCTCAGTTCATTTACAAGCTAAGAGCTGTTATCCTGCCACAGTTCATTTACAAGCTAAGAGCTGTTATCCTGCCACAGTTCACTTACAAGCTAAGAGGTGTTATCCTGCCACAGTTCATTTACAAGCTAAGAGCTGTTATCCTGCCACAGTTCACTTACAAGCTAAGAGGTGTTATCCTGCCACAGTTCATTTACAAGCTAAGAGCTGTTATCCTGCCTCAATTCATTTACAAGCTAAGAGCTGTTATCCTGCCACAGTTCATTTACAAGCTAAGAGCTGTTATCCTGCCACAGTTCATTTACAAGCTAAGAGCTGTTATCCTGCCACAGTTCATTTACAAGCTAAGAGCTGTTATCCTGCCTCAATTCATTTACAGGCTAAGAGCTGTTATCCTGCCACAGTTCATTTACAAGCTAAGAGCTGTTATCCTGCCTCAATTCATTTACAAGCTAAGAGCTGTTATCCTGCCTCAATTCATTTACAAGCTAAGAGCTGTTATCCTGCCTCAATTCATTTACAAGCTAAGAGCTGTTATCCTGCCACAGTTCATTTACAAGCTAAGAGCTGTTATCCTGTCTCAGTTCATTTACAAGCTAACAGCTGTTATCCTGCCACAGTTCATTTACAAGCTAAGAGCTGTTATCCTGCCACAGTTCATTTACAAGCTAAGAGCTGTTATCCTGCCTCAATTCATTTACAAGCTAAGAGCTGTTATCCTGCCACAGTTCATTTACAAGCTAAGAGCTGTTATCCTGCCTCAATTCATTTACAAGCTAAGAGCTGTTATCCTGCCTCAATTCATTTACAAGCTAAGAGCTGTTATCCTGCCTCAATTCATTTACAAGCTAAGAGCTGTTATCCTGCCACAGTTCATTTACAAGCTAAGAGCTGTTATCCTGCCTCAATTCATTTACAAGCTAAGAGCTGTTATCCTGCCTCAATTCATTAACAAGCTAAGAGCTGTTATCCTGTCTCAGTTCATTTACAAGCTAAGAGCTGTTATCCTGTCTCAGTTCATTTACAAGCTAAGAGCTGTTATCCTGCCTCAGTTCATTTACAAGCTAAGAGCTGTTATCCTGCCTCAGTTCATTTACAAGCTAAGAGCTGTTATCCTGCCTCAGTTCATTTACAAGCTAAGAGCTGTTATCCTGCCTCAGTTCATTTACAAGCTAAGAGCTGTTATCCTGCCACAGTTCATTTACAAGCTAAGAGCTGTTATCCTGCCTCAGTTCATTTACAAGCTAAGAGCTGTTATCCTGCCACAGTTCATTTACAAGCTAAGAGCTGTTATCCTGCCTCAGTTCATTTACAAGCTAAGAGCTGTTATCCTGCCTCAGTTCATTTACAAGCTAAGAGCTGTTATCCTGCCTCAGTTCATTTACAAGCTAAGAGCTGTTATCCTGCCACAGTTCATTTACAAGCTAAGAGCTGTTATCCTGCCTCAATTCATTTACAAGCTAAGAGCTGTTATCCTGCCTCAATTCATTTACAAGCTAAGAGCTGTTATCCTGCCTCAATTCATTTACAAGCTAAGAGCTGTTATCCTGCCACAGTTCATTTACAAGCTAAGAGCTGTTATCCTGTCTCAGTTCATTTACAAGCTAACAGCTGTTATCCTGCCACAGTTCATTTACAAGCTAAGAGCTGTTATCCTGCCACAGATCATTTACAAGCTAAGAGCTGTTATCCTGCCTCAATTCATTTACAAGCTAAGAGCTGTTATCCTGCCACAGTTCATTTACAAGCTAAGAGCTGTTATCCTGCCTCAATTCATTTACAAGCTAAGAGCTGTTATCCTGCCTCAATTCATTTACAAGCTAAGAGCTGTTATCCTGCCTCAATTCATTTACAAGCTAAGAGCTGTTATCCTGCCACAGTTCATTTACAAGCTAAGAGCTGTTATCCTGCCTCAATTCATTTACAAGCTAAGAGCTGTTATCCTGCCTCAATTCATTAACAAGCTAAGAGCTGTTATCCTGTCTCAGTTCATTTACAAGCTAAGAGCTGTTATCCTGTCTCAGTTCATTTACAAGCTAAGAGCTGTTATCCTGCCTCAGTTCATTTACAAGCTAAGAGCTGTTATCCTGCCTCAGTTCATTTACAAGCTAAGAGCTGTTATCCTGCCTCAGTTCATTTACAAGCTAAGAGCTGTTATCCTGCCTCAGTTCATTTACAAGCTAAGAGCTGTTATCCTGCCACAGTTCATTTACAAGCTAAGAGCTGTTATCCTGCCTCAGTTCATTTACAAGCTAAGAGCTGTTATCCTGCCACAGTTCATTTACAAGCTAAGAGCTGTTATCCTGCCTCAGTTCATTTACAAGCTAAGAGCTGTTATCCTGCCTCAGTTCATTTACAAGCTAAGAGCTGTTATCCTGCCTCAGTTCATTTACAAGCTAAGAGCTGTTATCCTGCCACAGTTCATTTACAAGCTAAGAGCTGTTATCCTGCCACAGTTCATTTACAAGCTAAGAGCTGTTATCCTGCCACAATTCATTTACAGGTCGAGTTGCTATCCTTTCAATTCTCAGACCTAAAGTATACCACCTAACTCTCCCCATGATGTGGTCCAGACCAAGTACCTACTTACTGCTAGGTGAAAAGGAACACCAGGTGTAAGAAGACTAGGACCCAGGTACCTACTTACTGCTAGGTGAAAAGGAACACCAGGTGTAAGAAGACTAGGACCCAGGTACCTACTTACTGCTAGGTGAAAAGGAACACCAGGTGTAAGAAGACTAGGACCCAGGTACCTACTTACTGCTAGGTGAAAAGGAACACCAGGTGTAAGAAGACTAGGACCCAGGTACCTACTTACTGCTAGGTGAAAAGGAACACCAGGTGTAAGAAGACTAGGACCCAGGTACCTACTTACTGCTAGGTGAACTGGAACACCAGGTGTAAGAAGACTAGGACCCAGGTACCTACTTACTGCTAGGTGAACTGGAACACCAGGTGTAACAAGACTAGGACCCAGGTACCTACTTACTGCTAGGTGAACTGGAACACCAGGTGTAAGAAGACTAGGACCCAGGTACCTACTTACTGCTAGGTGAACTGGAACACCAGGTGTAAGAAGACTAGGACCCAGGTACCTACTTACTGCTAGGTGAACAGGAACACCAGGTGTAAGAAGACTAGCACCCAGGTACCTACTTACTGCTAGGTGAACAGGAACACCAGGTGTAAGAAGACTAGCACCCAGGTACCTACTTACTGCTACGTGAACAGGAACACCAGGTGTAAGAAGACTAGTATCCAGGTACCTAGTTACTGCTAGGTGAACTGGAACACCAGGTGTAAGAAGACTAGGACCCAGGTACCTACTTACTGCTAGGTGAACAGGAACACCAGGTGTAAGAGGACTAGCACACAGGTACCTACTTACTTATAGGTGAACAGAAACACCAGGTGTAAGAAGACTAGCACCCAGGTACCTACTCACTGCTAGGTGAACAGGAACACCAGGTGTAAGAAGATTAGCACCCAGGGACCTACTTGCTGCTAGGTGAACAAGAACAAGCAGTGTAAGGAGACTAGGACCCAGGTACCTACTTACTGCTAGGTGAACAGTGACAAGAAAGGAATGAAAAGATTTGAACATACGTCTCACTCTGCCTGGAAATCGAACCCATTTCCCTTACATTGTGTGCTCAGTAATTTACGCCAAAAGTTTATATTGTAATAAAGAGTGAATGGGAGAGAGAGACAGAGAGAGAGAGAGAGAGAGAGAGAGAGAGAGAGAGAGAGAGAGACAGAGAGAGAGAGAGAGAGAGAGAGAGAGAGAGAGAGAGAGAGAGAGAGAGAGAGAGAGAGAGAGAGAGAGACAGACAGACAGAGACAGAGACAGAGAGAGAGAGAGAGAGAGAGAGAGAGAGAGAGAGAGAGAGAGAGAGAGAGAGAGAGAGAGAGAGAGAGAGAGAGAGAGAGAGAGAGAGAGAGAGAGAGACAGAGAGAGAGAGAGCTCACTTCAGTGCCTACTCTTCTCCACATTACTCTTCACTACAAATATATAAATCTCACACCAACGATACAAAAGACACAGCCACAGTATTTATTCTAAATTTATTGAGGTTGATAACTCAGAGAGAGTCACCGCCGACGACACAGTGCCACCAGTTTTCACTACTTTGGCTGACATTAATGGTCACAGGGCGGTGTAGGCACTGTGTCATGAACATGTGATATGTGGCACTGCTGCCCGTCACTGTGAGATGTGGCACTACTTCCCATCATTGTGAAATGTGGCACTACTGCCCATCACTGTGAGATGTGTCACTGCTGCCTATCACTGTGAGGTGTGGTACTGCTGCTCATCACTATGTGATGTGGCACTGCTGCCCATCACTGTGATATGACACTGATGCTCATCACTGTGATGTGACACTGCTGCCCATCACTGTGATGTGACACTGCTGCCCATCACTGTGATATGACACTGATGCCCATCACTGTGATGTGACACTGCTGCCCATCACTGTGATGTGACACTGCTGCCCATCACTGTGATGTGACACTGCTGCCCATCACTGTGATGTGACACTGCTGCCCATCACTGTGATGTGACACTGCTGCCCATCACTGTGATGTGACACTGATGCCCATCACTGTGATGTGACACTGCTGCCCATCACTGTGATGTGACACTGCTGCCCATCACTGTGATGTAACACTGCTGCCCATCACTGTGATGTGACACTGCTGCCCATCACTGTGAGATGTGACACTGCTGCCCATCACTGTGATGTGACACTGCTGCCCATCACTGTGAGATGTGACACTGCTGCCCATCACTGTGATGTGACACTGCTGCCAATCACTGTGATGTGACACTGCTGCCCATCACTGTGATGTGACACTGCTGCCCATCACTGTGATGTGACACTGCTGCCCATCAATGTGATGTGACACTGCTGCCCAGCACTGTGATGTGACACTGCTTCCCATCACTGTGATGTGACACTGCTGTCCATCACTGTGATGTGACACTGCTGCCCATCACTGTGATGTGACACTGCTGCCCATCACTGTGATGTGACACTGCTGCCCATCACTGTGATGTGGCACTACTGCCCCTCACTGCGATGTGACACTGCTACCCATCACAGTTATGTGACACAGCTGCCCATCACTGTGATGTGACACTGCTGCCATCACTGTGAAGTGACACTGCTGCCCATCACTGTGATGTGACACTGCTGCCCATCAGTGTGATGTGACAATGCTGCCCATCACTGTGATGTGACACTGCTGTCCATCACTGTGATGTAACACTGCTGCCCATCACTGTGATGTGACACTGCTGCCCATCACTGTGAGATGTGACACTGCTGCCCATCACTGTGATGTGACACTGTTGCCCATCACTGTGAGGTGACTCTGCTGCCCATCACTGTGAGATGTGACACTGCTGCCCATCACTGTTAGATGTGACACTGCTGCCCATCACTGTGATGTGACACTGCTGCCCATCACTGTGATGTGACACTGCTGCCCATCACTGTGAGATGTGACACTGCTGCCCATCACTGTGATGTGACACTGCTGCCCATCACTGTGATGTGACACTGCTGCCCATCACTGTGATGTGACACTGTTGCCCATCACTGTGAGATATGACACTGCTGCCCATCACTGTGATGTGACACTGCTGCCCATCACTGTGATGTGACACTGCTGCCCATCACTGTGATGTGACACTGCTGCCTATCACTGTGATGTGACATAACTCCATATATAAATGTGTTGTTTCACTGTTTATATTAATGTTTGTATTGATGTTTATTCTTGCACTATTGTTTTTGTTTAATGTTGCTATTGTGTTGCCGAGTGCCAGGAGATGTCAGCAGTGTCTCTCTCAAACACTCTCGGCACCTGAAGTTAGTACTCGATCAGCTGGGCTGTGGTTCCTACGTTGGACTACGTTCAACCAGCAGTAACAGCCTAGTTGATCAGGTTCTGATCCGCCACGAGGCATGGTCACGGACCTGGCCTCGGGGGCGTTGACCTTAGGAACATCTTCAAGGAGTACTCCAGGTAGGTAAAGCGTTTTCCCCTAACACAGTAACATCCTCCCACAACACACTAACACCCTCCCACAACACACTAACACCCTCCCACAACACACTAACACCCTCCCACAACATACTAACACCCTCACATAACACACTAACACCCTACCACAACACACTAACACCCTCCCACAACATACTAACACCCTCACATAACACACTAACACCCTCCCACAACACATAACACCTCCCACAACACAATAACACTCAGTAACACACTCAGCAACACAGCCAGTCAGACCCTCCAGCCAACCAGCCAGCTGGCTGCTTCACTTTGACCTCAGTAATTATTAAGTAACTCTAAGATAGTAAGTTTTCACTCGACTTTCACACGCTATTTTCTTCCTCTCCAGCTCCAATCCTTGTGTGTGTGTGTGTGTGTGTGTGTGTGTGTGTGTGTGTGTGTGTGTGTGTGTGTGTGTGTGTGTTCACTGATTTCTATCTAAGTGGGTAGAGATTCAGCTTCTGGCCCCGCCTCCTAGATTGGTTACTTGAGCCCTGAAATATCTACTCTTGAACCAGCCTGAGACTAAAGAAACACTTCTTGACATCACTGTGGCTCGTCAGTGTCTTCACCTTCCACATATGTCCCCTTGATTCTACTCTTTGTACTTCAAACAGTCTGTCCCTATCTATTTTACAAATTCTTCTTAAGGTTCTGTATGTTGCAATCATGTCCTTCGATGTTCTATTTACTCTGCTGGTCAGGTTCAGTTCTTCCTTCAAACTTTCCGCACAGTGCATCTCTCTGTTCTTGTACTAATCTGGCTGCTAACGTCTGCTATTTTTCCAGTTTCTTCACGTGGTTGAGTGACCAGGTGTGGGCCCCATGCTAGGATTCTACATTGTTCATAAAATTTTTGGTCTGGTGAAAAATGCTCCGTAAGTGTCATTGGACAGGGGTAGTTCTGAAAACAGATGTCTTTTATATTACAGGCGTTCATTCAGGTGTTCCTTGACAAACTGGAACACTCTGCCTTCTGTCAGTCATTTAGGTGTCCCTTGACACACTGGAACACTCTGCCTTCTGTCAGTCATTCAGGTGTTCCTTGACACACTGGAACACTCTGCCTTCTGTCAGTCATTCAGGTGTTCCTTGACACACTGGAACACTCTGCCTTCTGCCAGTCATTCAGGTGTCCCTTGACACACTGGAACACTCTGCCTTCTGTCAGTCATTCAGGTGTCCCTTGATACACTGGAACACTCTGCCTTATGTCAGTCATTCAGGTGTCCCTTGACACACTGGAACACTCTGCCTTCTGTCAGTCATTCAGTTGTCCCTTGATACACTGGAATAATCTGCCTTCTGTCAGTCATTCAGGTGTCCCTTGACACACTGGAATAATCTGCCTTCTGTCAGTCATTCATGTGTCCCTTGACACACTGGAATAATCTGCCTTCTGTCAGTCATTCAGTTGTCCCTTGATACACTGGAATAATCTGCCTTCTGTCAGTCATTCAGGTGTCCCTTGACACACTGGAATAATCTGCCTTCTGTCAGTCATTCAGTTGTCCATTGACACACTGGAATAATCTGCCTTCTGTCAGTCATTCAGTTGTCCCTTGATACACTGGAATAATCTGCCTTCTGTCAGTCATTCAGGTGTCCCTTGACACACTGGAATAATCTGCCTTCTGTCAGTCATTCAGTTGTCCCTTGACACACTGGAATAATCTGCCTTCTGTCAGTCATTCATGTGTCCCTTGACACACTGGAATAATCTGCCTTCTGTCAGTCATTCAGTTGTCCCTTGACACACTGGAATAATCTGCCTTCTGTCAGTCATTCAGGTGTCCCTTGACACACTGGAATAATCTGCCTTCTGTCAGTCATTCAGGTGTCCCTTGACACACTGGAACACTCTGCCTTCTGTCAGTCATTCAGGTGTCCCTTGACACACTGGAACACTCTGCCTTCTGTCAGTCATTCAGTTGTCCCTTGACACACTGGAATAATCTGCCTTCTGTCAGTCATTCAGTTGTCCCTTGACACACTGGAATAATCTGCCTTCTGTCAGTCATTCAGGTGTCCCTTGACACACTGGAATAATCTGCCTTCTGTCAGTCATTCAGGTGTCCCTTGACACTGGAAACTCTGCCTTCAACCACTTCAGGTGTCCTTAAACACTGGACTCGCCTTCGTCAGTCATTCAGGTGTCCCTTGACACACTGGAACACTCTGCCTTCTACCAGTCATTCAGGTGTCCCTTGACACACTGGAACACTGTCTTTATAACCTTACTTGTTCTTCTAACATCTGGACTGACCTCTGGTGTAGTACTCCATCAAATCCTTTACTACTGTCCAAGAAAATACAATTCCCCCAGCTCTTTCTTTCTCGTTTTATAACTGTGACTCTCGCAGAATTCCAGCAACCTCATAAGACAGAATTTTCCGTCCTAAATCCATGCTGGTTTTTCAGTAAAGAATCTTATCTCCCGGTATTCTTTTCCTTACTGTCCTCCAGAACTTTTGACACTATGCATGTTAGAGATGCTCTCTCATAATTCATTGCCTTTTTGTTTGTCCACCTTTTTGTATTTGGGAACTACATTGCTTTTTTTTTTTTTTATTTTCTGGTAGTTGTTTTGGGTGGAAAAACTGGTGAAATACTTTATGTATTGGGTCATATAGTTGTTTTGCTCCCGTGTGTGTGTGTGTGTGTGTGTGTGTGTGTGTGTGTGTGTGTGTGTGTGTGTGTGTGTGTGTGTGTGTGTGTGTGTGTGTGTGTGTACTCACCTAATTGTACTCACCTAATTGTGGTTGCAGGGGTCGAGACTCAGCTCCTGGCCCCGCCTCTTCACTGATCGCTACTGGGTCCTCTCCCTCTCTGCTTCCTGAGTTTTGTCATACCTCTTCTTAAAACTATGTATGGTTCCTGCCTCCACTACTTCACTTGCTAGGCTATTCCACTTCCTGACGACTCTATGACTGAAGAAATACTTCCTAACGTCCCTGTGACTCGTCTGAGTCTTCAGCTTCCAGTTGTGACCCCTTGTCCCTGTGTCACCTCTCTGGAACATCCTATCTCTGTCCACCTTGTCTATTCCCCGCAGTATCTTGTATGTGTGTATGTGTGTGTGTGTGTGTGTTTGTGTGTGTACTCACCTGTATGTGATTACAGGGGTCGATTCACAGCTCCTGGTCCCGCCTCTTTGCTGGTCGCTACTAGGTCCACTCTCTCCCTGCTCCAAGAGCTTTATCGTATGTGTATGTGACAAGACTCTCAGACAAGAGTCAGTCTCACCTGAGGGGCTCAGGGACTAAGTGCTTCTTGAATAAAACACACACACGCACTTTCCTCCATTTATTTTATTGATAATGCCATCTCTCTCTCTCTCTCTCCCTACCTTCCTTCTTATCCTCTCCCCCTCTTGCCGTCTCCCTCCCCTCTTCCCTTCTTCCCGGGTTCATCTAGCAACACAAAGGCACCTGAGTATTAGTAGAAAGGTGTCTCACATCTGTGGACGAATACATTGTAAATGTGTCATCAACTCCAACCCTTTAAAACTTACTTGAGAAATCAGTAGCACTAGTGGTATTAGTGTGGACTGTTTTCTATATTAGGCAGAGTGAAGTAGAGTATGAGAACAATAATATTAGAGTTGAAGTATCTTTCATTGGCTGTGGTGGTCTCAAATGAGTGTCTAACTTCTCATTATCAGTCAAATGAGCTTCCCAACACTGCAATAGAGGTCAAAGGGGCTCCCAAACTCCCAGCTCAGGAGCCTAACTCAGCTCTTTCACGAGGGGATTTAATCCCTCTTGATATAACCGAAAGACTTTGTAGCACTTTATATTAGGCAAATTAAGGACGCCTGAATCCTCTCCTTGCGATTCTGTTTTGTTTATAGAAAGACGTAGCTTCGAATTGAACCTTAATTCACCTAAACATAAGGCAGGATTTTACCTCAGGGAAGTACATCCCAGCGATGCTACTTTGTTTTATCCCGGTTGTTTATTCAGGTCACTCTCACCCTTAACTCTTTCCTACATAAGAGAGGATTTGCAAGAAAAAGAGCAGCAGGAAGGGAGTGGCGCTGAGGTCGGTCATGGCGCTTATACACCCAAAACATCGACTTGATATAAACACTTTCAAAGAGAATTTAATTAAAGCCAACTGTGCATATCTTTATTTTTTGGGGCCTTGGTTCGTATTTTAGAGTAATATGTTACGGCTGGTATATAGCCGGATAATTCGGCTGCCGGATAGGTCGATTTTGGGATGGCAGTGTATCCGGATAGCACAGTGGGTAGACAGCAATGAATATGCGGGAATACAAAGGGATATCAACAACTTTCTGCACTAACAACTTTCTGCACAAACAAGTTTCTGCACTAATATCTCCCTGCACTAACAACTTTCTGCGCTAACAACTTTCTGCACTAACAACATTCTGCACAAACAACTTTCTGCACTGACGTTTCTCTGCATTAACAACTTTCTGTACTAACAACTTTTTGCACTAACAACTTTCTGCGTTCACAGCATCTCTTATCAACAATCAATAGCTTTCCGCAAAAAAAAAAACCTCTCACACCAACCCAGGAGAGAGAGAGAGAGAGAGAGAGAGAGAGAGAGAGAGAGAGAGAGAGAGAGAGAGAGAGAGAGAGAGAGAGAGAGAGAGAGAGAGAGAGAGAGAGAGAGAGAGAGAGAGAGAGAGAGAGAGAGAGAGAGAGAGAGAGAGAGAGAGAGAGAGAGAGAGAGAGAGAGAGAGAGAGAGAGAGAGAGAGAGAGAGAGGTTCACCACCCACCTGCTACTAACAGCCTAATACCCACTAACTGCTCAATTAGCTCTCCACTTAACCACCATTACTGATTTCTGCTTCTAATTCTTGAATTCACTTCAGCACATTACCAAATTACGGAACTTTTAAGAATAAGAGAGAGAGAGAG